>NC_091794.1:64395000-64695000 GCF_041296235.1 Equus asinus
GAGGGCAGGCGACGGGTGATGAGGCACATGTGTGTGGTGATGGATTGCAGTTAGTCTTTGCCCGGTGAACATGATGTAATCTACACAGAAATCGAAATACGTAATGACATCACCTGAAATTTACATAATGTTATAAATCACTGTTACCACCATAAAAAAAGAATTACAAAAAAAAAAGAAAGAACTGTAATTGGCCAAGCAGTGCACGTGCCGGCCAGCACCGCCTTCATGTCCTCCTCCAAGGGGCAGCAATACAAGAAGGCTCCCAGTGCTCGGAAAAGAAACGCCACAGGGCTGAGGCGCCTCTGACCCTCACTCCAGCCTCTTAGATCTCCAAACACCTTTCTGCAAAAGCGCTACAGCCAAAAGCAACACATACCCTGCGTGGCACCAGCCATTTGCTTCTGCAGGATTTGAGAAAATTAAATTAGCACTAGCATTATCCATTTGTATGAACGACATGCCCACCATGTGAAAGGAAAGCAACTATTTTACTGTACGCAGTTCCAGTTCACTCAGAATTTGTTTCCATCCTCCGACGGGGCCCTCAATGGGACAGTGATTTTCTAAGTATTGTTCGAGTGCCCCAGGAGGTTAATGTAACCTGTGGCCCACGCTCACTTGTAAAGCAGCTGTACAGCTGAACGTGCAATTTAGGTTTCTTGAAGGTAAAGTGCAAGGAAATCTTTTCCTAAACAGGAAAAAAGTCATGTCCGGGCTCCTAGCCTCCTGGTTCCCAGATCACAATTTGAGTAGCAAGGCTGTGGAAAACACACGGCTTAGGCTGTCTATCAGGCAACTCCCTCCAAGGCCAGGCCTGCTTGCCCGCCATCCCCACCTCCAGAGGGCTATTTCCCCATCTGTTACCATCTCGACGCTGCTTATATGTGTAAACAACCACACTCCACGGATCTGAGAACTCAGCACACACCTAGGCAGTGACCTTATAACCTCTGTAGGTAAGTGACAAATTAGACCCACAGTAGGGGAACACTTAAATCATAGGGACAGGATCCACCTAAACATGGCGTAATGTTTGAACACAAAGTATTCAACATTTATGATTTATTTTCATTGACTTTACCTTGATGAAGGACTCATTATTGGTTGCTATGTACACTCGAAAAGACAAAGATGGATTATGGTCAATGGCTTTGTACAGAATCACGGCCCCGTGGTGGTATACTGTTTCTTCGCTTTGCATAACAGGTCCCACAGGAGAAAGAGAGCTCACATGCCATTTGACATGGGTTGCAGAATGATCCACAGTAGATTCTAACAATGCCCCAGAGCTTTTCACATGTAAGACTTTGAACGTCATATTGGCATCATGGTCTGTTAAAATATGAAGGTAAATTAGCGTTCTAGGCGTTGTAATGGACTGCACACATACACACACGCACGTGCTAATTAAACTTTTAGTAAAGTACTTACGACCCAAGCAGAGGGAATGTGGAAACTGAATGGAGGTAAGACAGGCTGGGTCACATTTAACATCAAACAAAGGTCCACTGACAGCCCAGGGCTTAACAACCAGGTCTGCGTATTTGCTCCAGGACAAAACGCAATACTTGATGTCAACTTTTCTGTTAACCTCGAATATCAAACCAGTTTCCGTGCACTGGTAAATCCCCTCTGTGTCCACCTTCAGTCTGCGTTGGACAGACAAGAACACCTGTTTAGTCCTAACGTTGGGTTAGGAGAGGACTTAGACTGATGCACGTTTTCAATTTCATTCAAAAGCACTAAGGGAACTTCTGTAGCATTTTGAGGAAGCATCACTATAAAAGAAAACAATCCAAGTAATTATATAAAATGTGTGAAATTAGTTATGCTGTTTGTGTTTCCCCTACTTGGCGTTACTTTTATGTAGAAAATTAAATGAGTGATGATGTTAAGCCTTCTGCATTCACAATTACTTACAGAAACTGTCCCCGGGAAAGGAGCCTGGGGGTCACCTGTTCATGATGTTTCTGGAGAAAAGGTATATATATATAATATATAAATAAGGAACATATAAGTAAATGTTTTCTTAAATAAAGCAAATTAGGGAACCATATTTTATAATTAAAAGAAACTTACACTTTCAGCATTACAGTGTTCACAGTAAGGCTGGACTTTATTAAACTCTAAACGATGGAGAAAAAGTTTTACTTTTATGAATGTGATTGGCATTTTCAAATAAAATTTTTTTAATAAACATATATGACATGACCAGATTACAAAATTCAAAGGGATACGCCCCTCCGCAATACTATTTAAAAGAACATTTTGGGGGCCGGCCCCATGGCCTGCTGCGCAGGTTCAGCGTGCTCTGCTTTGGCGGCCCAGGTTCAGTTCCCGGTGAGGACCTACGCCAGGCATCAGCAGCCATGCTGTGGCAGCATCCCATATACAAAATAGAGGAAGACGGGCACAGGGGTTAGCTCAGGGACAATCTTCCTCACCAAAAAAAAACTTTTTTGGAAAAGGTAAGTTTATACCTGAATTAAAATGATCTGTGCGTGATTCTTTATCCTCCCATTCTTCACCTGTAAAAGACACTGTCAACACATTATTGGCACAAGCCAATGGCGGGATAAATCACATACCACTTAACCTCCCACCTCCAGCTTCACAACCAAGAAGAACTTTATTCATGGATCTAAACATCCCCATGGGTCACTTCAATGACACATGACGCGTTATCATATCTGCAACTGTCACTATAGGTCTAATGCAGGAAAACAAATTTGAACGAGACTCCTAAGCTTCAATGCACCCCATTTTGGCACATAAGTCTTTATCTGATCATTTTATCCGGCACCAACAGCTCTCTCATCATCCTTCAGACTGGACCCTCCGTCCTCCTCTCACACCGCATGCATGGGGGAGAGAACAAGAGGGCACGCCCACGGCCTCCCCTTACCCTGAGCGGAAGCTTCCTCGGCGGCAGACTCTCCTAGTTCCCCATCTGTGGAGACAAGAAGGGCTGAAGGCACAGGTGGTCTAGAATAATCGCTTCATTAATTACTCATCACCTGGGCCACGGTCTCAACTGGAGAGCTGCAGCCCCCACTCAAGCCTTGTTCACGGGGACCGGGGGTTGGGAATTAAGCTGGAGTCATCATTCCCAAGATAATGCTTGTCTGGCATCAGCCCCCCGAGCTATTACAGAGAGAGACTAGCTCGGAAGAAAGGAATTAACATCCAATTCTAGCCTATCTAAACTGGAACTAGTGTAGGAGTCTCTGACTTAGCATGCAGACTCCTTCCATACGGCTCCAGGCCCTGTGTGATCCGGCTCCCAGCCACTTCACGTCCTTCCAGCCTCCCCGCAATTCCCGCCCTCCTGGCACTCCCTGCCATTTCTCACACCAAAGCACACTCCTGACTCAGGGCCTTCACCCTTACTGTCCACTCCCACAAATGCTCATGTCACATGGATCCTCACAGCCTTGCCGCCTCTGCTCAAATGTCGCCTTACCTGAGAGGATTTCCTGCAGCTGCTCCCCCGCCCCCGAAACAGGACCTGCCAGGCAGACTCACTCTTTCCCCTTCACTTTCCTTCGAGGCGCCCCCCCGACCTGGCACACCGTGCAGTTTAGTGTTTCTGCTTCCTGTCTCTCTCCCCACCAGAACGTACCCTTCATGAAGACCACGGTCCTAGGGCCTGGTGAGTGCTCAGTGACTACTTTCTGAATGACTAGAATTCCATAATACAAAAAAGGATTAGGAAAGAGGACAGCGCTGAATTTTCCTATTATCTATACTAGCACAGGTTGCGTGAGTTTGGGCTCTCCAGTTATGTCACTAGGTCTCTCCATGCCTCAATTCCCTCATCTGTTAAATGGGGATTAGAATAATACCACCTCCACAAAGCCAGGAAAATTAAATTACCAGTAGGGATTGTCTTGACACTCAGCAAGTTCTCAGTGAGTATAGCTAACTGTTGTTAACTACTATTTTGCTATGGTGATGGGTGGGATTTATTAAAAAATTCAAGAACTCTGAAGGAGATAACAACTCTGTCACTTCGGGTGAGACCCTGTGTGTCGACGGCTTGGTTTTATATTTTAAAGGTCTGAACAAGCTTTGGGAGGTCACCCTGAGGCTCACACAGGACTCCTCACTACCTGTGCCAGGTCCTACGCCATCACCAGTGCCCAGGACAGGCAGGCCCCTGGGGCAGTGCACCTGCCCTGGCCACATAGCTGCCTGATCGCTCGGGCTGCAGGGCTGTATCAGGGACCAGGGCTGGCAGAGACGACCAGCTCTGAAAACAGCATTCAGAAGAAATGGCAAATAGAGACTAAAAGTCTCCAGGATGCTGGACTCAGAACACTACAGATCCGAAGGGTCTGAAGACTGCCCCGACTCCTGCCACACACAATCCTCCCATATTGCTTCCTCAGCAGCGCACCCTTTAAAGCATCACGAATTCCAAATTACGCAGCGGCTGCACATCTGCACGGTATTGCCTCCACACCCCACGTCCTTTTGTCTTGCTACTTGCCTTGGGAGCAGAGGAAGCAAAGGGGTTAGAGTCCCAACCAGCCAGCAGACACAGGGCCACAGGGCTTCCCGGCCAAAGCAGAGAACTGAGGCCCTTCTCCCCAACCTAGAACCACAGCTTCTCTCCCACCACAAACGATGCAAACGATCTCAGGGAGCACGCTGCCACCACCCTACACAGAAGCAAGCATCCGAGGGTGCCTACCTGCTCCTTCCCTCTGGCCTGGGAAGGGAGATGAGTGGGAAGGTGCCTCTCCCATCTCTCCCCCAGTGTGGAGGATGGCAGGCCTTTTCATAACGAGAATGGCCCTGGGGGAAGGCAGGGCCCTTTGGATAAACCTGGGGCTCCAAGAACAAGCATTTCAGCCCACCTATGGAAGACGCGGAGCACTTCCCCTGGCAAAGAACACCCAGGTGTCTAAGCCAGCCAAGAGCCGGGGCCAGCTCCTCCCTGCCCCATCTGCCCAGTCTGACCTCAGTGACCCCAGCCTCCAGCCCAATTGGGGGCCTATGTTGAACCCCACTAACTTCCACCTGGGTTGCCCGCCCTGGTGAGGCCCTGGCCCAGGCCTGGCTTCTGGACTCTGAGGGTCCTGCCTTTGGACTGTGGGTCCCTGTGGTCATTTACCCAGTTATTAGCCTGGGACAAAAAAGACCTGATCCCAATACACACTTTTCTAATTTCGTTACTATCCTAATCCAATCTACGGAGGCTGGACTTTCGACCACATCTTAGAGGATGAAATAATCCATAACATATGAAGAAGACCGGAGTAGGAGAGCGGGTACATTGTTTCCTTGTGGGTATCAGCATGTGTCATCTACTCCATGAGGGTGACATAGAGATAATTACAGTTCTTATCAACACATAACATGATTGCCAGGAGATTACAATGACCTTACGATGACCTCCAGCGTCCCCACTGGGGAACTGCAGAGAGAATCAGAGGAAAGCAGGACTTGAGTGAACACACTCTACCTATTTTAAAACAAAGGAGCCCAGACAGCCTTGCTGCAGTATTTGTGTTCATGGGCAGATCATATTCTAAGCACTGGGGAAAAAATCCTACAGTAACATAAAATCAGTTAAAATATAAGCTTAGTTACAAAACTTTATATGAAAACCATATTTTAAATTTAAAATCTATGCTCTTAAAGTGGTTTCATACTCAAGCTGTTCACAAGTAGCCAGAACAGCAAAACTCTAAACCACACATGACATCCTCCGACACTTCCAGCAGCAACAGCTGCCTCCGCAGCAACGTGCGGGCAGAGCCCGGGCAGGAAGCCGCCACACCCGCGGCCACCCCGCCGGCCGGCCGGCTCTCAACCTTTTCTCTCAGGGGCACAGAGCAGAGCGCGCACGCAGCGCCTGGATGATCGAGATAAGAACATATCCTGGAACGCCAAGTGCAGTGAACTCAAATCTTCAAAGTGCTTACGAGTTTCCTGATGTTCGACTCAATTTTGCACAGAAAAAGATAATGAACAAGAAACTTGCAACTTAAAAATCCCAGAGGCTATCCTTCCTTCCCCTTCTTCCTTTCAACAAAGAATAAAATTCAGAGGAAGGATACACTCACTTGTTTTTTCTGGTTTTGGTTCCTCATTATCTGCGGGGGGGAAAAAAAAAAGTCTAAATCAGACTCATGTGACAACGGGGCGGGTGGGCGCGGGGCTTCCTGCCTTTCCCCCGCAGGCGTCCTGTTCTGCCACTTTGCTGGCCAACTAGAAACTGTTTACCACAAAAATACTTTATCAGGACCGTATAAAACCACCTAGTAACTAAAACGTCCTCAAGCAATGTAAGTGATGTGTGCATTACTTTAAAATAGAAACAGAAGTTTATACGTTTAACTAGATTTCTACAATTAGAGACACATACATATATTACATACCAGATTCACTTTCAGAACTGCTCTGAGAACTGCTGTCCTCTCCTGAAAAAAAGCATATGCCAGCAGTACACGGTGACTAAAAAGCGGGAGTTTTTATTTAATTATACATATAAAATAGATCCAAACCCAACTAATTTCTTCTTTTAATCAATTCTCATGAAGCCCAAAACTAGTCCGGTTCACATAAAAGGGGGCTCATTCTTCTCTGGAAATGGATAAAATATACTTTAATGGTTTAAACATGAGCTCCAGTGGCACTCTGGCCACAATGATCACTTTGTGTGGGCGTCGCCCGGGCCCCCGCCTGGCTGGCCCGCCGCCCGGGCCCTGCGCCCACACATCTGGGCAGCCCCGGCCCTGCGCCCGCACATCTGGGCGCCCGGCGCAGGGTCCCCGAGAGCGCCGCCATTTCACCGAAGCGCAGGACAAGCTCAGCCACAGCGCTCAGCTAGTTCTGGAGAAAGTGGTCCCCAAAACCCTCCCTCCACCTCTTCACCCCCAACTCAGCACCTTGGCCCACTGCAGTCAGGCTTCCGTTCCCACAACTAGTTCAAAATCGTTTCCCTCATGTCCCCAGAGGCGCTGGCGCAACCGGCTCCCCGGGCCCCTCCAGGCCCCTCCGGGGCGTCTGCCCGGCTCTCCGCCTGCCTCTCCGATGCCCTCCCCCGCCTCCGAGCTCCTCTCCACCCCCAACGCCCCACTTCCGGCTCCCAGCCTCCTTGCCGACTCCCAAGCCCTGGGGGTGCATTTCACTTACTCCCAAATCTATGAGCCCAATGTCCACCTCGAGGGGCCCCGGGACCCCTCCTGGCAGACAGAAGTGCCCCAGGCGCCAGCTGCCCCGCCAAGCTCAGCCCCTCCGCTCCCACTCTTCAGTCGTTCCTCCTGTTTTCTGACACTGCCTCACCCTCGACTCACGCTCCACATTCAATAAGGAAACACGGGAAAAGCTATTAGCATTATTCTCTAGTCTCCCCCTACCTACATATAACTACCGACCACCAGAACCAAGGACTGACAATAGATACATGGAAGGAAGGAAAGATTTGAGAATAACGCTGAGAACAACAATAACAGCAGCTAATAGCAGCTGTTTTGAGTGCTGCGTGCCAGGCACTATACCATACCTACTTATTTACATATAGTCACTCATTTTGCATATATATATACACCATCACCCCGCATATATTTATGAAAGTGCTTTACACATATTTACATGAGTTCTCACAACTGCCCAGTGAGGCAAGCTGAGGCCAGTTAACTTACTTATGCAAGACCACCACCACCACCCCACCACCAGGAAGTCTGGAGCTAAATTTCACCCGGGACAGTGTGGCCCGAGCTTGCACTCCTAACCATGCTGTTGATGCAGGGTTGGTGAGCCGAGGAGTCGAAAGAAAGATTTCTTAGACTCTTAAGATCTGGCAGTAGTGCTCTTTTATTTAGAGAATAGTATAGAATAGCATGGGGACAGGACCCGTGGGCAGTCAGAGCTTCTGCTGCCACCGCTTCTGCTGCCCCTGCTGGCAGGGGGACAGGACCCACGGGCAGTCAGAGCTCCTGCTGCTGCAAGTTGAGGGTTAGAACTAAATTTAAGGCATAGGTATGTGAGTTCTCTCTTTACAAGACAAAGAAAAAAAGTTAAAATGGTACCAGTGCCGGTAGGGTCCGGCCATTGGGCGGTCCCACAACTTTTAGATAAGAATCAAACCAGATTGAGTAAATGGCAGAAGTCACCGCTCAACTATTATCTTCAACTAAAGACAAAGGAGGATTTTGGGGTGGGGGGTCAATTACATGAGGTTGCCAGACAGTAAACAACTTAAGTTCGTGCCTTCCCCATTAAGAGTTTCCAGAGATAAGGCCATCCCCCCTTCCTCCTGGCGCAGAGAGAGAGGCATGGAGATTTCCTTCACAAATGCAACTGTCTCTGATTGAAGGGCAAGCAAATTCCACTCCTCGGAGCCTGCTTCTCATCTGTAGTTTTAAAAGTAACCAGCCTAAAAATCCTCGTCATAAACCGTTTTAAAATTAAGCAGCCTAAAAATCCTCATCACTGTGACACTCACAAGCACGCTCGTCATTTCTCAGGCAGCTCACTCCCAGGAGGCAGCCGGGCTGGATGTGCTGGGGGAGCAGGAGATGAGTTCCCGCAGGAGAGGGTGGCCGAGCGGAGCACAGGCACTCACAGTGCAGGGCCAGGCACCAGGGACTCAGGGTGGAACACAGGCCTCGGTCCTCCAGGACTGGAAGCACAGAGCAGCAGTTCCCGACCTTGGCTGCACACTGGCGTCACCTGGGGAGCGTTGTGAGCACACCCATGCCTGACCCTCTGCCCTTCCTTACAGCTCTAATCTAACTGGTCTGGTGTGCAGCCTGAACAGCGGTACTTTTTTAAGGCCCCCAGGCGATTCCAATGTGTAGCCAGGGTTGAGAGCCACTGGACTAGAATCAACCTATCCTAATCACTCGCCTGTTCCCTAAACTTGTTCCCCAGGGTGACTGCCCCCTTCCTCCGAGCCCTTAGAGATGCCTTCCCACTGCCTGGAAATCCCTCCCCAGGCCCCATCCCCAGAGCTCAAGGGTTCCATGAAGACCCAGCCCAAAGGGACTTCTGCTGAGTCTCCCACCACCTGCTGAGCTGGCCATGCCGCCTCTGGGCTCCGTCCTGTGGCACTTACCCCCCTGGCAGGCTGCTTGTTTAGCCGCTGCTCTATGAGCCCTGGAGGACTGAGGCCAGGTCTCATCACCTTGACTCCCTGCCCCCGTCCCACACAGCTGCTCCATGAATGAATGCCTCTTCAAATAAATGAGCAAACGAAGAACCTGCCCGAGTCTGGGGCCTCTGCAGAACTGTAATTCTGCCTGGACCAGCCCCAGCCCCAGGTGAGGCCCTATCTTCTGCCCCAGTCCCTGGGAGATGGTGCTTCCATCAGGGGGATAGTGGGTGTGACTCTGGGCCACCCCTTCAGTTCACCTTCCCACTGGTTCTGGTCCCAGGACTCCTGGTTCTAGCGTTGCTCCCTAAAGCCCCCAGGACCATTTTTCTGCCTCACGGCACAAATCTGAGGATTAAAAATGCTACTTACTGTAAAGACTGATCAGCCAGACTCTGTGCACAGAGGCACTTAAGAAGCGATAGCTATTTTTACTACAGGTCACACTCCCTCCTAAAGGCCTGCGACAGGCACAGGCCCAGCCTGTTACTACACAGCAGGGCCCCCCCGACCCCTGTGCGGGGGAGGGCTGCAGCAGCAGACCCTTTGCTGGGGGAGCCCTGGACATGCAAACAGCCCGCAGCCCAGAGCTCCTCCCCTCCCACCTTCTCATTTGGACTGCAGTCAGGTTCACCACACCTGCCTGTCCTTCAGAATGCCCGCCTAAATGTGGGCAAAATCCATATCCCTTCCTTTTGATGAGGATTTTTAGGCTGCTTAATTTTAAAACGGTTTATGATGAGGATTTTTAGGCTGGTTAATTTTAAAACTACAGATGAGAAGCAGGCTCCCAGGAGTGGAATTTGCTTGCCCCTTTGTTGGGAAACATTTACATTTCTAAGGGAAACCTCTATCTGTAAAGATGCCTCCCTCTCTGTGCCAGGAAGAAGGGGGATGGCCTTATCTCTAGAAACTCTTAATGCCAGAGGCAAGAACTTAAGTTGGTTGCTGTCTGGCAATCTCATGTCACTGATTTAGGGTGGTGGCTTCTAACCTTTCTTAACCTTTACTTAATCCGATTTGATTCTTGTCTAAAAGTCATGGGATCACCCAATGACCAGACCCCACCTGCACTGATACCATTTTAACTTTTTTCATGTTCTTTCCTTTGTCTTGTAAAGAGATGAATCACATACCTATGCCTTAAATTTAGCTCTAACCCTCAACTTGGGGCAGCAGAAGCTCTGACTGCCCATGGGTCCTGTCCCCATGCTATTCTATTCTCTAAATAAAAGAGCACTACTGCCAGATCTTGAGAGTCAAAGAAATCTTTCTTTCGACTCCTCGGCTCACCGACCCCGCATCATTTCTGGTGGCCCATACGGGGACTTGCTTCATCGGCTTGTGAGCTCGAGTTCTGGTAAGTGCCCTTTTTCCTTGTGCCTTTCTCTTTTTCAAGGATGGATCTAAATTCACTTCTCCATTGGGAACTTTCTTGGATGGCTGTATGAATCCACGTTTGCTGCCCATGGCTACTCTATGGGGCAAATTGTGGCATTCAGCTTGAAGAGAATCAGTACCTTAAGCCTCAGGGTGGTGGAGAATGAATTAATCCCTTCCTTCCTGACTCTGTCTCTAATAGACAAAGTTTACATCGGCACAGGTCGGCCACTTAAGTTGTTAGGACGGTTGCCAATCTCCAAGACTCCTGTGGAAGGTTTCTTTTCCTAAGGCTGGATTGGGATCCCTCCCATGGCACCTGACCACTCTTCGAACTGCGGCCAAAGTCCCAACTGGGACTCCAGTTCAAGGAAAGTACCAAACTCTAACCTTTGGTGGAGTATGGGAACCCCTTCTTGGGAGAATGGCTCCAGGATGCAATTGGGTAGAATGTCCCCCAGACTGGCGGAAAATTCCTCACTGTTTTTCTCTATCCTTTATCCTGGGGACCATTCACCAGGCACCTATTACTGCCAGGCATAATAGGGAAAATGTTCAAGGGATGCCCCCATCATCCCTTGCTACAGGAACCCCATTGGGGGGATTTTCAAGGTAATGGCCCCATGCTATTCTATTCTCTAAATAAAAGAGCACTACTGCCAGATCTTAAGAGTCTAAGAAATCTTTCTTTTGACTCCTCGGCTCACCGACCCTGCATCACTTTGATCCTTCAGTTCAACTAAAAAAGGCTAAACTTTTCAAAATAAACTTTAACAGAAAATAAGGTGAGAAAGGGAACAGGGCACCTGAAGCAGCTGCACTGCCCACCTGGCTCCTTTCCTCACCTGCTGGAGGAGCCAGCTAATCCCCCCCACCCCAGGGGGGTGACAGACACCTCTAGGGGCACACAGCAGGATGGAGACCTGCGCCTCTTCCAAGGTCCCTCAGCCTAGACAGAGGCACACAGCCCACACCCCTCCACCCAGAGGCCAGGGGCAGGGCCACCCCACTGCCCACTGGGAGGTCCTTGTCTGCCCTCTGCCCCTTCCCACCACAACAGCTCTGTCCTCAGTTTACAAAAACCCCCCTAGGCTTCTGGATGAGTCTGCGCTCGTTCAGCAGAGCAGCCTCCAGCCAGCTCTGGCCTGAAGTGGAAGTGTCTCGGCAACTGGAAGCCGCGCCGTTCACACCTGCCGAGCAGCCCAGCAGGCACACGGCCACCCTCGCTTCCCCTCAGACACAGCCCCACAGCAAGCTTTCTCCTCCCTTCCCAGACAGCTTGGGGGAGAAGCAGCCTTGCACAGTCCCATTCGAATCTCCATTTTGGTTCCATCTTACAAAATCATAGTTCAACTTCTTTTTTTATTTAACCTTAAAGCCAAAGGGTATCTGGTGACGAGATTTTCACACATTGAGGTATACGGGGTAACTACTCGGGTTCAAAACTGATTCTGCTTGAACTAAAAAGGCTGACTTAAGGCCTATCAAACATACACTGCACCTCTGCTTCAATCATTACAGTAAGGAAGGCCCTCTCTTCAGATGAGGCCGCGAGCTTCCCCTCCTTCACCCGCCTGATTGGGAACGCCCAGGTTAGGCCCTTTCTGCCGCCACTGTCATGTTGACCTGATAATTTGAAACTGAATACCTCTTTCAAATTTTGATGAAAATGTATCCCGGGTGTGTTTAATGTATATTCTTTGTTCTAAGAAGATATAAGACTGTACTGAAACCCACACTTCTCCAGAAGGCTTTTTAAGGCCTTCCGGGTTATAACCCTCACTCTGGCTCAAGTAAACTCACCTTAATTATTGGTTATTTTGCGGTGACACTGGCATAACATTACATATCCTGAGGGGGTGCCATTGGTTCCCCTTTTGTCACTAGGAGTATGAAAACTCCAGAAAGAAGGCCTAGATGACCATCAAATCCATACAAAACTGCCTTGAGGAGAAAAGACACTTAATTTTCCAGATATAGGTAAAGATAAAAACTCATCCATCTGGCAACAAGACTGCCAATTGACCCCTGTCTCAGAAACTACGTGGGTAAGGAAAATAAATTAGAGGAACAACTTGTGCCACTTGTGTGTCCTACAGTATATTCTACTCTGCATAAACCTAACCATAGAACAAATCAAGTGTGCAAACCCCACAGTGCCAGCAAACCTGGGAAGGAGGCCCGGGCACAGACACGGCTGAGCTCAAAGGTTTCAAGAAAACAACATGGATTTTTTTCTGGTCAATAAGCTTTGGATTTTTGTTGTTGTTGTTTTGTTTTGTTTTGTTTTTTGAGGAGGATTAGCCCTGAACTAACTGCTGCCAATCCTCCTCTTTTTGCTGAGAAAGCCTGGCCCTGAGCTAACATCCGTGCCCATCTTCCTCTATTTTATATGTAGGACGCCTGCCACAGCATGGCTTGAGGAGCAGTGTGTAGGTCTGCACCTGGGATCCCAACCAGCGAACCCCGGGCCTCCGAAGCGGGATCTGCGCACTTAACCCTTGCGCCACCAGGCTGGCCCTGGATTTTTTTTATATAACTTTTTTTTCTGTAACAGTTTCATTGAGATCTAATTCACATACCATACAATTCACCCACTTGAAGTATAAATTCAGTGGCTTTTATTATATTCAGAGTTGTACATTCATCACAACAATTTTACATTTTCACCACTTGCTAAAATAAAACCCTGTAATCTTTTCCTATCCCTCCAAACCTCCCCATTCCTCCTAGACCTAGACAACCAATAATCTACTTTCTGTCTCGACGGATTTGCCTATTCTGGGCATTTCATATAAACGGAATTACCCAATATGCGGGCTTTGGGTCTGGCTTCTTTCACTCACTTAGCATGTTTTCAAGGTTGAACTATATTGCAGCAAGCATCAGCACTTCACTCCTTTTTATGGCTGAATAATACTCCAGTACATGGTGTTATGTGTTGAATTGTGTCCCCCTAAAGTTCATATCTTGAAGTCCCAACCTGCAGTACCTTAGAATGTGACCTTATTTGGAGAAAGGGTCTTCTCCAAATAACCAAGTAGAATGAGGGCATTAGGGTGGTCCCTAATCCAATGACCAGTGTCCTTATAAAAAAGGGGAACTTCAGACACAAAGATGCATACAGGGAGAACATCAAGAGATCATGAAGATGACCATCTATAAACCAAGGAAAGAATCTGACATACATTTGTCCATCACGATCCTCAAAGGAACCAACCCTGCCAACGCCTTGATCTTAGACTTCTAGCCCCCAATACGGTGAAACAGTCATTTCTGTTAACCCCCCGCCTGTGGTACTTTGTTACAGCAGACCCAGCAAACGGATACTATGGGTGTATTACATTTGGTTTATCCATTCATCACTGATGAACTTCTGGGCTGTTTCCAACTATTGGCTATTATACATAATGCTACTATGAACATTCACACACAAGCTTTTGTGTGCATCCATGTTTCCATTTTTCCTGGGTATATACCGACCAGAGGAAGTGCTGGGTCAAATGGTAACTATGTTTAACTATCTGAGGACTGCCAAACTGTTTTCCAAGTGGCTATGCCACTCTACATTCGTATCAGAAGTCTGTGAGGGTTCTAATTTCTCTACATCCTTGCCAACACTTATTATCATCTGTCTTTTTCATTATAGCTATCCTAGCGGGTGTGAAGTGGGATCTTGCTGTGGTTGTGATTTGTATTTCCCTGAAATGATACTGAGTATCTTTCATGCGCTTATTGGCCATTTGGACATCTTATTTGGAAAACAGATTTGTTAATGCAAAGGTCACATGTAATCTAGCCCCGCCTACCTCTGCAGACACACCAGGCCCGGCCCCCTTCCCTCGCTCTCTGATTCCAGTCACTTGACCTTTTCCCGGCTCTGGAGGCAAGCACTGCACACCTTCCCATAGCAGGGCCTTGACACCTGCAAGGCTCCTGAACTACGACAACTTTTTCCCCCAACTTTGCCATTACCCACCTCCTCAGAGAAGCCTCTCAGGACTACCCCAGGCAAGTGTCCCCCACCTGGCTGGGTTTGCAGAGGACCCTGTATTAGGTTAGTGTGGTCAGACTACAAAATGCCCTGATCACCTCCTCAGACAATTTCTCAGTTTCACTAAGTACAGCTTTATCACCCAACTTCAAAGGCGGTGATTTCCTACACTAAGTCATCATAAAACTTCAAGATTTATTCAACTCTTTCAAGCAGAAAAATTAAAGTCCCTACCTTTTACTCACATTATTTGAAATAAAACAGAAAAATGAACTATAGTTTAGCTTGCTATGAATTATTTTGTAAAAATTGGATTTAGGTGTTTACCAATATTAACCACATCCCTTACCTGATTTGGAGTCCTTTGAAGTATCTAGGTTGGGGGTGGGACAATCTAAATTTGGAAGAAAAAAAAAGTTTCATAAATATAAGTGTATCATAAATATAAGTATAAAACATAACATTATGTTCATTTTTGTAAAAGCTACAAGTCAACAGTAATAGAAACCCCCTCTGCTATGAAGTGAGTCACCCTTTAGATGCAGAGCAGCCTTTGGTAACCAATGCCCTGTTACCAATGGCCAACGATGCCATATTCTCAGGGGAAAAAAGATGGACACCAACAAACCGTAAGCCTTTCCAGTAGAGAGAAGAGAAAGGCAACAAACTTCATAATTACTCTTGGTTGGTTCCCAGTAATCTCTCAATTTTGTGCCAAAGAAGCTGTCTTGTTTCTCTGATCAGCTCAGCAGCCCCTAAACACCGCCTGGCAAGTAAGTAACTTGACATCAGAAAGGAAAAGAGCACCTGGCCGACCAGGGCTCGAGTTACCACACAAAAGAATCACCATCCTTCCCCAGTTAACAGTCGATCCAGGCAAACACGCCAACAATCGAGGGAGGGGACACACAGGTTGAAGAAAACGGTCTGAAGTTGGCCAGACAAGGCGGCCCCAGATGAGGGCAGGCCCTGAGGGCAGTCGGGAGACCCTGCACAGGGTGAGGGTGCCGCCGGCTCAGGCCAGGAAGAGGAGGGCCCTCGGTGGGCCCACACCACGCCCAGATGGAGTTCAGGCCTCAACAAGAGAGCTTCCACTTGACCCAGGTTCAAGGATAGAATTATGTGCTGCCATTTTTTCATTAAGTGTATAAAATGGACAACAACACTCAAGTATCAAAGAAAATACCTAGTTATTACTCACGGAAAGTTTACTGAATTCAGTTGATAATACTTCCCTAATCTTACCTGAATTTAAAATAAAGTTAAAAAGAACATTAGACTGAGTTTAAAAGGAGTGAGATATAAGACCATTTATTTTCTATTCGCAAGTTGTAAAAAGCTAAAAAGATCTAAATTCTTTACATTTCACTTTTTTAAATATCTGTTGAAAAATAATGCTAAAATTTTGAAAAAATGTCATTAGTTCATCATCTTAACCTAATGATTCTTTCAACGCATTTCTATTTCTGTAAGTCAGTGAAAGCACGAATGTAACAAAGCAACTGCAGCCAATAAATAAAATGAATGAAGAAATCACTTTCTAAAACTGCAACTGTTTCCACAGCCTAAGTCAACGTTCTTGATGACTCAACTCCGGCACAGAGCACGTACCTTTCTCTTCTGAAGAGGCACTGTGATCCTCACTAGAACAAGAAAAGAAACACAGTTTTATAAACAGATACTAACTTTATACACAATAATTATGAAAATCATTGAAATGATTATGATGTTATGTTTCTCCAGAAATGCAACCGGCTGAGTGAAGCTCTCCCAGTCCTGCGGGCTCTTCCTGCCCCGCTGGCTTCCACCTACAGCCCAGCCCAACGTGCACACACACGGAGCTCACCCAGCGTGCACCCCAACACCCTCCCGTCCTGCCCCGCTGACTTCCACCTACAGCCCAGCCCAGCGTGCACCCCAACACCCTCCCGTCCTGCCACCCCTGCCCAGGGGCTCAGTGCTGGCTTGCCCCACCCCGCCCAGCCACGCGGCCCCTGTGGCCTGTCTCCCCCCAGAGGGCAGCCCAGCCGCCGTCTCTGCGCTGCCTCCAATCCCTCTGTTTCCCCTAGGAGCCGCTGCTCAGTCGCCTCTTCTCCCAGGCCTCTTCACTCGCTTCCCTGCCTCTCCCCTCCATCCGGCATGCCTCAGACATGCCCTGGGGCTCGGAGAGCTGCCAATGGATTAGAGGCCCTCCCTGGAGCAGGGTCCAGCCTCACGACTGCCTGAACACTCTCTGCCCTTCTCACGCCAGTCTCACAAAAGAACCACAGCCTCCACTTCCCGCTCCCCGTCCTTCCCGAGACCCACGGCCGGCTGGCTTCTGCCCTCCCCCGTCACCAAAACCACTCTAGCTGGAGCCGCCAATGACTCCTGCCTGGGAGACCCCACGGGCCCTCCTTCAGTCCCGGGTGGGTGGCTGCTGTCTCTGGATGGAGCAGGTGACAGGCTCCTCCATGGCTTCTGCATCCCCTCTCACCTGGTGTGCTCCCTCCTCCCCCCTCCTCTGTCTCTCCAGGTGCTCCCCTGTCCTGGCCTCCTGGGGACTGACAGGGCCTGCAATCGCGTGCCCCCCTCCTCCCGCCATCACTGCCTCAGAGCTCGTCTGCATGCCGAGCCTTCAGCTCCGAAATCTTTACCTCCTTCCCAGGCCTCTTCCCTGAGTTCCAGGTGTCTGGGACCTGGGTGTCACTTCAGCACTTCAGATCAAACATGGTCAGCACTGAGCCCACCGCAGCTCTCCCTGCCCGTCCAGACGTGCCCTCGCAGAGAGCCACATCAGCAGGCCACCTAGCTGGAACCTCCAGGGCATCACCAGCTCCTGCTCCCTCTTCCTGGGCAAGCAGCCAACCCCAGTCCTCCCGGCCTCCTCCTGCACCTCCCTCAACCTGGCCCTCCTCCACACCCACTGCTCCTGCCTCAGTGCAGCCTTGCTCTCACCGCTCTCCTGCCTGATTACAACCCCCTCCTGCTGACGTCCCTGCCCGCAGGCCCACGCTCTCGGCGCACACCCACAGGACCATCAGCATGGCCTACTCATGTCCTCACTTACACCCTTCTGTGGCTCCTCATGGCCTCCTGGCTAAAGTCTGAGTTATGTTAAAAGAAAACCGCAGGCCCAAAACCGAGTCACTCCTGCTAGGCCGGTGTCACCAAACAGGGGCTTAACACCTAACTGCAGCTTCGACCTCCATCACAAATGTCGTCTCAGCCAGTCACTCAGGAATCTTCCCGTCAGCACCAAGGAGGTGATCTGTCACATGGGGCCTCCCCATCCGCCAAAGGGAGATGGGGTAACCCAGCTAATAAGACCCTTTTGTTCCCAAAGTGAGATGACCGAACCCAGAATAAACTGTTTTCCACTTATGACTCCCTTGTCCTGCCTTTGAAAACCTTTCCCTTTCTGCAGCCCCGGAGCTGGCTAGATGGGATGCTGCCTGATTCACGAATCGTTCAGCAAAGCCATTTAGACCTTTCAATTGACTCGGCTGGGTCTCTGTTATTGAGAGCTCCTTGGCATGGCACACAGGAACCGCCACCCCGCCCCTTATCTCCCGCCCTGCACGCTCCCCCAGGGTGAATGATCTCCCATGTCCCAAGCACACTCTGCATATCACACACACACACGTGCACACACACACACACACCACTCTCTGCATCCTCCAGGGCCCCCCCGTGGCCTTGCAGGTCATGCACCCCAACTCTGGGTGCTTCACGGACAAGTACCATGATGCTGGGGTACCTCCTGGACTTGTACGTGCATGGAAGTGACAGCCCTGCTGCCCCCTTGATGCCCAAACATCTACTCATCCTTTAAAAACAGCATTTCTCAAAGTGCAGTCTGCGGACCATTAGAACCCTACAGGGGGCCCTCCAAAAGTTCTTCTGGGCCCCCTGAATCAGAAAATTCAATGAATACGTGAAAAAGCAGGAAGAAAACAACAATGGTGCTTGTACTTATGGGAGTTTAAGATCTTTATTTCTCATTTAATCATCCCAATAAGCCTATGAAGGCCATTTTAAAAATGCAGAGACTGAGGCTCAGAGACGTTAACTAACTTCCTTGGATCACACAGCTAACAAATAGAAAAGGAGCACACGAGCCTAGGCCATTACAACTTGGAAGCCCATGCACTTGCCTGGTACCATGTCTTCCCTCACTTTACACCGCTTCCCCCCTAAATCCCAATCATGGTAGTAAAAGTAAACTGAGGAAGAAAAGAGCAAAAGCAGCAGACCAACTGCTTGCCCCTTCTCTTCACTTCCTCGCCCGAGACTGTCAAGGACCCCCAGATTCTGCAAACCTCCTTGACTCAAGATTTTATACTGGTAAACTTTCCCATGTAGCTGGAATTTCCCAAGCTCCATGATTCTAGAGAATACATGTATTCTCATTTTCAGACCTAAATCCTCCTTTTTTTTTTAATCCTAAACTCCCACAAAAGGTCAAGGGGCAGGGGTGAACCTAAAATTAGGAAATGCTTCAAGAAACCAAGAAAGGATAAACTGTGGGTCCCAATGAAATGCATAAAAGAACAAGCCCAGAGGCCGGCCGAGTGGCACAGCAGTGAAGTGCGCACGTTCAGCTTCGGCGGCCCAGGGTTCACTGGTTTGGATCCCAGGTGCGGACATGGCACAGCTTGTCAAGCCATGTTGTGGCAGGCGTCCCACATATAAAGTAGAGGAAGACGGGCATGGATGTTAGCTCAGGGCCAGTCTTCCTCAGCAAAAAGAGGAGGATTGGCAGCAGATGTTAGCTCAGGGCTAATCCTCCTCAAAAATAAAAAAGAACAAGCCCACCATTGTGTCTTTTTTCTCCAGCCGCGTGCCTTTTATAACGCAGTCACATGCCTTTCAATTTTAAAATAATTAGGAGAGCGTGTACTGAGAGTGAGCACTCACTGCACAACTACGTCGGCTGACACCCACTTCGGAGTCCTCAGTGACAAAGTCACATCCTCCTCTTCACTGGCACTTCCACCTGCCCTCTTCCACAGCTGTTTATCCCTATTTCCAGACATGTACACATCTGCTTAGATATTAAAACTTCTGCTAAAACCCAGAAAACCTTAGTGGAAAACTTTCATTTTCTTCATGAAGCAGATGAGCGAGTAGTATCCAAGACGAGCTTAGTCAAACTGCAGGGTAGCCCACCAGCCCTCTGCCCCAGAGAAGCCCCATGTACAGCCAGGTGAGGAAACAGACCCCAGAGCCCCCGCAGGCCCTGGCCACTACATGGATGCAGCTCCCCACATTCCCTTCCTTTCTGCTCTTTCCATGTGGATTGCTATAAGGAAAACCACAGCGAGCCTGGGGAGACAGCACCGACTGCAAACGGTCACAGTGCATCTAGGCACTGGGGATGAGCAGAAAAGGGGCACGGACTTCACTTAAATGCATCTAATACTCCCAAAGTTCTGATCCGGACTCAATCATCATATCTGAGTATAATCTCAAGGCTGCCTCATGCCCACCAGCTCCCAGGCCCCACCTTATTGCGGGTTCCTCTCCCCGCATGGAGGGGAGCAAGCCCTGCTTCTTGGCACAGTAAAATCTCCAAGTTACTACGGGACTGAAAGAACAGGCTTCAGACCTCAAAGGGGTAATATTAAAGGAGGGTATGTATTACACGCTTGTCAAAAAATGTGGAATATATTAAAATAAGTGCAAATGAGTAAAACCAATTGTTGGAATTAAGTCATGGCTATAGTGAAATGAACCCCGAGAGCAAAACCAAATCCTCACGTAGGCAGAGTCTGCTAGACGTTCCCAAGTTCTTTCAAAGCCACAGCACCCCAGCCCCTCATGGGACCTCTGCCAGAGGAACAGGGACAGGCACCGCCATCCCACACGCAGGGGAGGACACTGCACTCAGTGGGGTAAAGTCACTTGGCCAAGCCCACGCAGGCTGGTGAAAGGGCGGCCAGCACTAGAATCTAGAGACCCCGACCTTGAGGGAGCCCTTCTTCCAGCTCAGCACTGGCCTGACTTTGAGCGGCGTGGATGGGTGACACTGGGCATTCAAATGGTCTCACTCCACTCTGGCTCAATAAGTAATAATTCTCCAGGTCAAGATGTTAATAATTCTTAAAGTAAAAGTAAAACCAATAAAAAATAAAGTAAAAAAATATATGAGGCCGGCCCGGTGGCACAGGATTAAGTTTGAATGTTCTGCTTCGGCGGCCCAGGGTTCACCGATTCAGATCCCTGGCGTGGACATGGCACCGCTTGGCACACCATGCTGTGGCAGGCATCCCACATATAAAGTAGAGGAAGATGGGCATGGATGTTAGCTCAGGGCCAGTCTTCATCAGCAAAAAGAGGAGGATTGGCAGCAGTTAGCTCAGGGCTAATCTTCCTCAAAAAAATAAAAAATAAAATAAAACAAAATAAAAAACATGTATGGATTATATTGTGGGGGAGGAAAATTTTACTTCTACCCTTCTTGGCTCTTCTGGCTGGTCTAAAAGTTAAATTGACATGAGACAGATTAACAGGAGAAAATGAAAGTTTAACAACATGTATACACGGGAGAGACCCAGGAAAACTGAGTAACTTGACAAAACAGCAGAAGCCACCACCTTAAATAGCATCTTCGGCTAAAGACAAAAGATGTTGGGGGTGGGGAGTCAGCTATGGGACGTGACCAGGAAAAGCAGATCACCAAGGGTGAGGCTGTTATGCGGGTTGAAGTCCTTGCCTTCTTCGTGGATAACAGTTGCCAGAGATTTAGAGTCAGCCCCCTCCTCCTGGGACAGCTAGGGAGACACTCCTACAAACGGAGATCTCCCTTACAAATGTAAATGTATTTTATTTACAAAGGGTAACTTCTACTTGGTTTACAGAGCTCCTCCCACGTCTGCTCTTTCTTAAAAAATAAGCAGCCCAAAATAATGCTTATGCCAAAGAGCATTTTGGGGTGGCAAATTCTGCTCCCCCACAAGGTGCTGGGCACAAGTGAACAAAGCACTGGGTCTGTGCCCTCAAGAGCCCATCAGCCCGAGGGGAACGGCACCCAAGGCAGCATGGGCTTTGAGAGAGCTTGTCTAAGACTGCAGAGTCAAGGAGAGCTCCCTGGGCCAGCCATGAAGGACAGGCAGGAATGGGCCAGAGACGAAGGGGCACGGGGATCGTCTGAGGCAGAAAGGAGCTGACTAAGGTGCAAGAACGGGAGGAGAGCCAGTGTGGTGGGCAGACAGGCAGGAGACGAGGAGGGGCCGGGGGTGGAGAAACCTCGGCTCTGTAACCAAACTGATGGCAACCGCCAGGACGCTGAGCAGCGACCGTCCCTCTGCTGTACCTCTGCAGTTCCACTCTGGCCAGGTTTGAAACTTGAGAGCACCAGGTTTGAAACTTGAGAGCACTGGAAGAGGTCAACCACGCAGTGTCCCAGAATCTGCTGTCTTCAACATCTTACAGGGAGACTGCCTGATCCTGTGCAGCCCCCTGACAACCTGCAGGTTCTGACACTGCCTGCGTCAAGTCCAAGCATTTCCCTAAAGAAAATCTCAGTTGCCCAGGCCACCAAAGCTGCTCCAGAAGTTGCAGTACTAGACGAGAAATGCCTCTCAGGAGGCTAGGCAATTTTCAACCACAGTCCCAAGGAAACCACCTTCATTCAGAATTGAGCTCTGGAAGCCAACAACACAACCCTCTAGTACCAGGCCCTGGGGGGGATCAGGGACTCAACAAGGGGCAGGTAGGGACAGGTGAGGGGTGGGAAAGGCGTGGGCACCCTGAATCACCAGCTTCCATGCCCGCAAGGAATACTTCCCAAGCCAGGCTGGTTGGCCATCATCACCCTGCTTCTTTTCCTCTAAGCAGCCCAAAGATCACCGCTTCCAGTCAGCTCAGCCATGACAGAAGCCGTCCTACAGCTTTTTTCTTCTACCCTCCGGTCCCTGAATGAGTGCAGTCTCCAGTGCTGCTGAGGCACTTGGCGCTGGCACAGATGGGAAGCCCAGAGGGCTGGCTCTCCAGGCTGGCTCCTTCACCTACCCTTTTTCAGTTACATTAGTGGCAAAAATAATGGTGAAATTGGTAGGTCTTTGGGCATCAAAAGGCTAAAGGATTCACTGCATCACTATTTGTAAGAAAGAAGACATGAGAAGAGCTGTATTAAAATACAGCCGGAGCAGCCATTTCAGAGGAATTGCCATACACGTCTTCTTATCTTCCAAACTGGACCAAACCGCCAATATTCCAAGAAGTCAGTAAAAACAAAGATACACAGTTTGTAAGGAGTGATGAAACTGGACTTTGCCAATGACCAAATAACTAACCAGTCTATGAAGTGGTCCTAGTCTCTCCTCAGCTAGCACCAATGAATTGTTCTTAGAAATGTCTTACCCCACCTTCCTCCTCTTTTTCATAAAGATTCTGAGCCCCCTCGTGCAGTCAGGATGCTATTTGGGTTTCTACTTGAATCTGTGCTCCTGAATCGCAATTCTTTGATTCCAAATAAATGCTTTCCTTTTTGAACTGGTTTCTGTTCTTGTAGGTTGACATTTGTAACAGGCAAAAACTGCAAACAACTACCCCGTTCACCAAGAGTCAAATGAACACATGAGATACAGTGAGATAATGGAGTACCGTGGGCCAGGAGAATGAAGGAACTGCTCAACACAACCACGTGGACAAAACCGCACAAACATAATGGTGCACAAAAGCAGCCAGACACAAAAGAGTTTATGGTATACGACCCCATTTTTATAAAGTTTACAAACAAGTGAAAGTAATGCCCAGTTCCTTTGGTGAGGACGGATAGGATGGTAAGGAACATGAGGGGGCTTCCAGAACGCTATGTTCTATTTGTTGACCTGGGTGGTGGTTACATAAAATGTGTTCACTTTGTGATAACTCAATTAAGCTGCACACTTAAGCTGCTTGTGTTTTCTACATGACTGTACATACACACACACACACAGGAAAGGTTTTTAGCATCTCGGGAAAGGAAAAGTATTCAGGGCTTTAGCTTGTGGGTTACAGCTGTGAATGGAGAATGACCCTGGGTGGCAGGGGGACAAGGAGAAGAGTCTGATTGCAGTGGAGATAAGATCTAAAGGGCAGCTGTGGGGCAGCAGGAATTAGAGGGAACAGTTTCAGGGCTTACTCCCTTCTTCCTTCTTGTAACTGTCAGTGAGTCTTCTGCATCATGGACTCCAAAGGGAAGTGAGACCGAGAGGGGAAAGTGCTGGAACTAGGCTGGCAGGGAGAAAGGAGCAGCTGGAGCACTTCCAGCAATGAGAGGACAAGGAGGGGAAGAGACGGAGGAGAGAGAATGAAATCCTAAGTGCCCAGGGTGGGCAAGAAGGGGCGCGCACCTGGGCTGGGGATGGATGCGGTGGGAGGATTCCCACGACCCAGCCCAGGGGAAGCGTTCCCTTCTCGACTCCTTCCCTGAGCCAACAATGGCCGGCCGACACGCCCAGATTACTGGTTTCACTGCACTGCTCTGCCGTGCTTTGTTTACAAGCCAGTTGCCTCCGGCAACTAAAAGAGAAGCGGAAGCGTGAGTGAGTGAGTGTGTGTGCACGTCTGTGCGACGATGCCACATCTCCAGCATATAGTTCACACCGAAAAAAAATGTTCATTTGACAAATAAATAACAGAATATGGTAGTCAGACATAAAGGAGAGACACTACTCCTCAGTACTTACAAAATCTGTAATAAACAGCTTAAAGAGCCAAAGCCATGGGCAGGGCTAAGTGTTAGAGGGCACACTGTGCAGCGACTCAGCAACAGCCGCTCAGTCTGTGCAGGTGACCGAGAACCGCCGGCACCCTCTCCACACAGAAGGACGCGGACTTGGCTGCCACACTGAAGTGTGAAGATGACACGTTAGCAACACTCTCCCCGAAGAGGCCAGAAAGCTCAGAGCCGGTGGACTAACAAGTTCCCACGGGAAGGGGTGGGGGGCACCCACATCTTACTGTACGAGGAGGGCTGTGTTTCGGGGGCGGGGAAAGCAGAGAAGTTTAGTTAGCCCTGTTCGTGTAACTAACCGTGCTAGTTTCACATACTACATTTCAATTCACCTCCTCTCTTTATTGCTTTTGGTGGAGAAACTTGACTCGAAAAACTTCAGTCATAATCTGATTCAAAGCTGGCTTTAACAATCGTTCACAAGCACCGCTGCAGAAGTGTTCTTGATATTCCAAGCAGACTCAGTTCCGTCCCAGTGTGGTTTTTTTCGTGCTTCTAACCTCAAGAAATCAAACAGCAAAACCTCTCGGCACACAAACTCCGCTAGGCTGACTTCCTGATTGCAACAACGTTTGAAGGGAGGCGGGGGAGGGGGGTGAAAAGCCCTCCCTCCTCCTCTAGAGAAGCTGGGCCTGACGTTTACCAATCCAGGAAAAACTGAAGCTGCGAAACTTCTTCCTCTAGCTGTTCCCGCGGAAACTGTTTTGCTGCAGTGACTGTCCCAACAGTAAAGTGCCCGCGGCCCGAACCTCTGCGGAGCGTTTCCGCGCTGCTTTGGTCGGACTTCCTGCGCGCACTCGCGCAATGAGATTCCCGAAAGGACAAGCTGCGGCCGCCCGGCGCTTCTCGTGCTGAAACGCCGCACCCGGGCTGGAGCCCGCTGCTGCGGGGGACGTGGGGCCTCCGGAGAGCGCGACCGCGCACCACTACAGCATCCCAAAACGCGCTCCTAACACACTCCCGTGTAAAAAGCAGCTGTCTTTAAAGGTCTGTGGGACGTTGATGACAGAGGCACTGGCCGCCCTCACAGGAATAGCAGACACCCTTCAAGCAATGCTGATCTCGCGCCTTCTGCGCCCAAGACGTTCTTAGTGCCACATGGGCGGTGGGGGGCTGATGGGGGCGGGGGCCTCCAAGCACCGGCAAAGGGCGGCATGAAGGGAACTAATCCTGCCCTCGACTCAAACAATTTGAAAGCTGAGTGGCCAAAGCGCCGACGCTGTTCAGAAAAATCCCGGGCACCAGCCAGGGCGACCTCCTCAGCCCCGCTCCGGGGTCAGAGGGCGCAGGGGCTGCGGAGAGCCGGAGCCCGAGGCCGGGCCTCGGCGGCGGGGAGGCACCCGCGGAGGCGGGAAGGGCCGAGTCTACCCGCGGAGAGCAAGGGGCGCCGCCGCGCGACCTGCCCTCGTCCGCGCCCGCGGGCCCCGCCGCCGCCGCCGCCGCCAGGAGGACGAGGCCCATCCGGCCCACCTGCCGCCGCCCCCGGCCGGGCAGCCGGCGCCGGGGAAGCGCTGCAGGCCCCGCCTCCGGGCCTCCCGGGCTGCGCGCCGCCGCCTCCCGCGCGGGCACCTGCGCGCGCCCGCAGCGCCGCCTGCCCTCCCCAGGCGCGGCCCCGGGGCCTGGCGCGGGCAGGGGGCGCAGTCCGGGACGGGGCCGCATCGCCTCCCCACGCTCCGGGCCCCGCGCGGGCAGGCGCCGCCGCCGCAGGGCGCTTTGTTCGCGCGGCCGGCGCAGGGATGCCGGGGCGGGGGCAGTGGAGCTTTCGCCGCCGTCCGAGCCGGGGCCAGGGCAGAGCCTCCTCGCACGCGCGCGGGTAGGCCCAGCCGCCCCCACCCCGCTCTGCCCTTTCTCCTCCCCCGCCCCGCGGCTGCGCTCACCTGCTCCCCGCGACCCGCGCGCCGCAACTCATGGTCGCCGGGCAGCTGGAGGGGGCGCCGCGCGCGCCCGGGCGGCAGCGGGAGGCGTGCGCGTGCGGAGCGCGGCCCTGCGCACCCGGAGGCGGCCGATGCTGCAGGCGGAGGGAAGAGGGCGAGCGCGAGCCAGCGGGGGAGGGGACTGGGCGGGAGGGGGCGCCGGGCGCGCCTCTGCAGCGGAGGCGGCCGGGGATCCCGTGAGGGAAACGCGCGCTCGCCGTCGGCCCCGCGCGTGCACACCGCCGTGCACACTCGCACACGTGCGCGAACTGACGGCACCCTGGCTGCTTGTCGGCGCCCTCCCCTGCGGGGCCTCGACTTATTGACACTAACGGCGAGGATTCTGTGAAGGAGTAGGGCTAGCGCCAGTCCGGCGGGGACGGAGAGCTCATGTCACCCTGGTTGGGGCTGGATACTCCTATATCTCGGCATTTTCACCGGGGATCTCGAGACACCACCCGAGGGGTTCCCAGATTCGCTTTTTAGGGTCTGTAAGCCCTCGGAAATTCTTTGCCAGATTTTGTTTCTAAATACAATGTCTGTAGTGAGGACCACAGCTTTCATCTGATTAAGCCGCTGTGTGACACCCCTTCCCCCGCCCCAAGCTGTAAGGATGGATAGAGTAAGCCAGTGGTTCCCGAACTGCTGCACATTAGGTCACCGAGGGGTTTTTAAATCTCGGTGCTCCTGAGTGGTATCCCAGACCAATTACATCAGTAGAGGGGACCCAGGCATCAGGATTTTTAAAGATCCAGGTGATTGCAATGTTCAGGAAATTGTCGGGAACGCTGCTTAGACTGTCGGTGCCTCGCTGTAGGTTTCCTTTCACTCCCTTCTTCAGCGTGATCCTTTGCTTGTGTGTTCCCCGAAGTGGGGGGTGTCACAGCATCTGGCCCAGGTGTAGCTTACAGTAGGGGCTCACTGCACGTTCACTGCAGGATGGAGGTAAAAGCGGAGTCCAGGAGGGGTCCTCCAGCTTGCAGCCCCGTCTTTGCTGTTTCTGAGGTTCTCCACAGGCTGAAATACCCCTGACCTCACGGAATTGGCCTCAGGGAATGCCGGGTATTAAATGGGGAATAAAATGGTGATTGCAGTTTACAGAGAGACCTGTCGTCTAGATTCCTTAGAATGTCTCAGCCCGGAATGTCCCTGCCTGCCCCTGTTACTCACAGGTCCACTGCTGCAGCGTGGGTGCACACAGTAGAGCCATAGCCCTGTGGGTGGCACACCCGTGAGTCCGCCACTGTGACAGGATTCTTTATGTTCTGAGAAAGCTGGCCTGGCACTCCCACTGGGCCTTGGGGTTGTGCTGTTGAACACCAACATCAGACAAGGCTCCTCTGCAACCATGATGGAGAAAGACAAGAGCAAGACCCCTCCGTGACCGTGTTTGAACAAAGAAAAAAGGTGAACTTTGTCTAAGCCACAAAATACAGCTATCCTGGCTAATAAGAGTGACAGTTGCTTCTTCACCAACTGTGGCCTTACTAGTGTGCCCTCTCTATGGATAAGACTTATGAAGATACATATTCATAGAATTACCCCTGCTTTCTCAAGGCCTCCCGAGTCGGCTAACAAAAGCCCTAGTCCTTTAATATTTTCTAACACTCTCACTGAGACCTCTCCAGGGTTTCCCAGGGTGTGCGTTTCCCTCACTGCAATGAGTAATAGACCCACCTTGTTTAACTCTGGGTGTATTCTTAGCAGTCTTCGGTGAAAGGGCATTAAAAATAAATTATCTTATTTAATCATCGCAATAAGAGCACTAGGTAGATATTACACCATCTTCACATGTCAGCAACTGGAGTTCTTGTTGATCATATGGCTCGAACTTGCACAGGGCCACCCAGCTGCCAATGGAGAGCCCGGGTGTGTGTTCACGTGGGTTTGGGGGAGCCAGGCTAGCATGCTGCTTACTCACATGAACTTTGGCTTCCAGATGAGCCTGAATTTCAACCCAAGCTCTGCCCTTGTCTAGCTATGGGAATTTGAGCAAGTCATTTAACTTTTCTAAACTTCACCTTCCTTGCAAAAAAAAAAAGTGGGTCTAGGAACTGGTATTTTTTTAATTGACATGTAACATTATATTAGTTTCAGATGTACAATATAATGATTTGATATGTACTGTGAAATGATCACCACAATAAGTCTCGTTAACATCCATCACCTCACAGTTACAAGTTATTTTTTCTTGTGATGAGAACTTTTAAGATCTACTCTCAGCAACTTTCAAATACACAATACAGTATTGTTAACTATAAGATAGGTACATTTTTTACAAGCTCCCCAGGTGGCCCAACCCAGCACCTGTTGGCAGACCCTGTTTTGGGAACTTCTGGCTCTATCTCACTTTCCCTCCTTCACATTGGCTTCTCAACCAGTTGTGACATGGTCCCTGACCCGCTCCCCACTCTTGCTTGGGTCACCGTTCCCGGCAGCTGCTGGATCTGAGGTGCTCTTTTCCATATGCCGTTGACTCATTGGACTGCTCTCTCCTTCCTGAAATTCTTCTTGGCTTCCAGGAGGCCTTCATGGTGTGACAAGCGCCTGAGGCCCATTAAGAACGAGGCTCTCGATCGAACAGCCTGGGAACCAAAGCCTGAAAGTAGCCATGTGAGTGGGCTTAGAAGCAGACCCTTTAGCCCGGTCAGTCTTTGCATGACTGCAGCCCTGGTGGACAGCTTGATGGCAGTTCCCTGAGAGACCTGAGCCGCAGCCACCCGGCTTAGCCACGTCCGGATTCCTGCCCCACAAACTGTGAAATAATAAGTGTTTGTTGTTTTAAACTGCTAAATTTGGGGGTAATTTGTTTTGCAGCAGTAAGTAATTAATACAAACAGGAAACAAGAGCCTATAGTTGGTGCGGTAAAATCAGATCGTTTGCCCTTCTTAGGTAAATTCAACCGTACCCGCTCTGCAGAAGAGGGAGACGGAACGACTTACGTGTTGACAGTTCTGCCTGCTATTCCGATACAATGCAATGAGGGCATGAAAGAGGGGAGTCTGGTTTCATCAGTCAGCCTCTGTCTCAGTCCTGGGCATCTCTCAGAGAGGAGAAAGTTTTGATGTTGCCTGGGCTGCTCATATTTTTAAATATCCATGTTTTGTACAAAGTGGGAAAAATGAGGCTAATTCACTGCTGTGGGTTCTATATGTAATGTAGTCAAAATGATGCTTGAAATCCCTTAACTCCTCAGGACCTGAGCCCAGGATTCCTCTGAACCAAGAATGGTACTGACCTTAGACCAGCGTAGGAGGGGCCCAGCCCTGGGACCCTTGCTTCAAAGGGCTGTACCGTGGCCCGCCTCCAATCGCAGTTCCCAGGGGTGAGGGGTCAGCCCCCAGGGATGCGCCCTTTGGGATCCTGTGCCTCCCCCCAACTTCTAGACCAAGCTTAGGGCATGAGAGACCCCAATTCCCTGTCCAAATGGCCCTGAGCCCACTTCCAGGGCCTACATGAGCCCCTTCCCCAAGTCCGGCTTTCCATGGGTGGAACATACCGCCAGAGTGCACACTCCAGAGCAAGGAGAGAGCGAGGGGTAGCTGTTTATAGGGATGCGGATGGGGCTTGTGTATGGGGGCTGAGTGGTCACACATGTGCACAAAGCCTGTCGCCACGCGGACAGAGCCAGCAGTGGAAAACGAGAGGGGTGGCTGTGGGCCCGAGCCAGCTCTCCCCAGACTGCCTCACACTGGGGCCGGACTCCGAGAACCCTAACTTGACCAGGCCTTCCACATCATTTTACAGGAATATCAGTCAAGGCAGGAAGACAGAATGTATTTCCTTTAACAGTGTGTTAGCACGATTCGTAACTTTTAAGTATTTAGCTGTGTTACATGTGGGCATCCATTTGTTCTCTAGCCCAGCATCCTGCAAATGATCAGGCAGTCTTAGCCAAGAACTAACTTCTTGGTCCTTATTTTATTTTACTTTTTAGTTTTGGCCTCTCTTCGCCTGAGGGAGTGGAAGACAAGGCACTGTTTGAATGGGAGAGGAGGGCAATGGGGTAAAGTGATGATTTTTCCATCTCCTTCTTGGATTTAAATATATTTGTTTATTATTTTGCCCGACACATTTGATGGTGCGTTGTCTCTCTCAGGCCCAGCTGGGGCTTGTTCTTGGGACTCTCTGCCAGTCAAGCCCTTGCTGGTATTTTTGAGTTATGGTTATTGTTTAATCTTTCTCTGGGGCAATTGCTTATCTCAGTTGGGAGTGTCCCTTCCAGACCATTTTCCCCACATCTTCATATATATTATAAAAAACACTGTGTGTGTGTGTTTGCCTCAAAAATTGTATGATATATATGCTATTCTTCAATTTGTTTTTAGTCTGCAATATATCTCAAAGGTTCATCAATAGCAAATTTTGCTGTTTATGTATTTAATGCTATTCCATTTATAAAGCACTTAAATTGCCTCATTTTGATACTAAATATACTATATGAAATATATATGTGAGTCATGCATGTTTTCAGATTAAAAATGTAAGTTTATTTATTTAATTTTGGAGAACGAATGTTAGTGGAGAGAGCTTGAAGAGAGCGTATTTCCTGAAGACATCTTGGAGAATTCCTTAAAGACTGTAGTATCGGAGTGAGAATTGCTTGTCTAAGCTGTGAATGAGAGAAGACCAGCCATTTTCTGATTGAAATGTGGCAAAGACTGCTCAGTTCTCCTCCATGTTTGCTTTCTGTGTGTTGCGGACTCTCATCTTCTGTATCAGGCCTGGAAAGGCAGACGTGGCCGAGAATTCACCACCAGGAGGTTCCCTGGACGAACACATGAGCCAATGGAACTCTGTAGTTACGTGTTCAAGCAGCTCTTGGTTTTCTCCCTAAAGACCATTTGGTGTATTCTCCTGGGTTCTGAGCTTCCTCGGAGCTGGCGGTGTTTGTCTTCTACAACAAGGGCATTCCATTTCTTGTTTAAGGTACTTTTTGTGGCATCCTAGAGCCTGCTATGCATATGCTTCTCTAACTGACAACACATGTGATCTTCCAGGTTCCACAGAGAAAGGGCGGTGTGGCCCAATGGTCTCCTGCCTATCAGAGCTCACCAGGGTGCACATGCATACCGTGAAACACACCACCACTGACAACAGGAATCTTTGCCCAGAACTGACAGATTCCTAGCATTGAAGTTAAATCATTTATCTAGAAGAATCTTTAGCTAATTGTTATGGACTAAATGTTTCTGTCCTCCCAAAATTCCTCTGTTGAGCCCCAAACCCCCTAGTGTGATGGTATTAGATGGGAGGCCTTTAGGAGGTAGTTAGGTTTAGATGAGGTCATGAGGGTGGGGCCTTCAAAACGGGATTCATGTCCTTACAGGAAGAGAAAGAGACCCCAGAGCTCTCTCTCCGTCATTTGAGGAAATAGCAAGAAGGCAGCCGTTTGCAAGGCAAGAAGATGGCCCTCACCAAGAGCCAAATCTGCCGGGACCTCGCTCTCGGACTCCTCGGCCTCCAGAACTGTGAGAAGACAAATGTCTGTTGTGAGCCCCCAGTCTGTGGCATTTTGTTATGGCAGCCTAAGTGACTGAGACACTAGTCCCCAGGCTTCTGTTGTTGGCAGATGTTACCATAATTTGGGGAGGACTACTCTGCTCCTGCCTTTATCTAGCAGAACATTGTCTCTTTGCCTCAGCTGCTGAAAGAGACAGGGCATGTGTGAGGAGGGGTTCCAGGAAAGTAAGTTTAGCCAGGAGGTTATCATTCTTCCCTCCTGACCCCTCCACTCCGCTCTAATCGTGCCCCTCAGGGGGATTCCAAGTGAGACACAGCACTGTCTCCAGTCAACTCCAGGGCTGTTGCAGAATAATAAAATATTGCTCAATAAAATTGTAACTCACTTTAATTTTAAAAATTAAATATCATTTGCGTTTTTTTCCAGAAGACAACAGAATAATGATAGTTACAGAAAAATTGGAAAATTCCTTTTTGTGTGTTTTGATATTGTTTTATGTATAAACTTCTGCCTCCCAATTTTTGATGATAGAACCTGTAAGTATCAGTTAGGGTGTTAGTTTGAGCTGAAAACAAAATTAGGAAAGCCTTGCTACATAAAGTGGGGTCCGCAGGCCAGCAGCATCAGCATCACCTGGGAGCTTGTAGAATGCAGCATCTCAAGCACACCCACACCGACTGAGTACCAATCTACAATTTAACACAACTTCCTCGTGATCTGTAGTCACACTTACAATTTGAGAGGCACTGATTTAAAAGATTCTGGGTAGGGGCTGGCCCTGTGGCGCAGTGGTTAAGTGTGCACGTTCCGCTTCAGTGGCCCGGGGTTTGCTGGTTCGGATCCCGGGTGCAGACATGGCACCACTCTTCAAGCCATGCTTTGGTAGGCGTCTCACATATAAAAAAAAGTAGAGGAAGATGGGCACCGATGTTAGCTCAGAGCCAGTCTTCCTCAGCAAAAAAGAGGATTGGCAGTAGTTAGCTCAGGGCTAATCTTCCTCTAAATAAATAAATAAATAAAATAACAAAATAAAAGATCCTGGGTAGTTCACAGACTCTCCAGGAGGGCCAGAGAGCCAGACGTGGGGATGTGAGACATCTCCTGAGTCCACAGAGGGGCTCCTTGAGGACAGCAGCCCGAATTGCTGACAGTGTGCAGTGGACTTCACCACTGGAGCCCCCGCATGCCAGCTCCTTCTTCATTTCTCTAGCTTCCCATCTAAGGCATGAGGCGGATGCGGGAGGCTGCTGGAGCCCAGGCCACAGCCCACCCCCAGCTTAGAGGAGGCCAGGAAAGGGAGTAGCATGTTCAGTTCCGGTAGTGAGAGTTGAAGTAATGAGATGAGGGGTGTGCTTCCACAGGGAGGAAATCTTCAAAACATAGGCAAGGGGGTTCTGCTGCTGGCTGGCCCAAAAAGATGACAGATACCCACTCCCTACATACTTCTTCATGGAAGACTGGTGGAGTCCAGCTCTGACATGACGTGCCCACTCACGTTTGGCAAGTCCAGGAACACCTCACAGCCTGTTTCCTCATCTTTAATTTTAATATAATGGATTTTATTTATACAGAGCTTTACAGTTTATAAAGCATTCCCATGCGTATATTTTCATTTGAGCTACAGGACAATTCTGTGTGATAAAGAAAGAAGTGTTAGCCCCATTTTACAGACCGAAAACAGAGGCACAGAGTGACCCGCCTGAGATGTTGAGCCCACCAATCTTCAAGCTCCCCACACTGTAACCTTGTAACCACAGTCAGAGGAGGCAGTGTGTGTGAAAGGGAGCTGAGAACTGTAACGGGGTATTCCAGTAAGAGGTGTTCTTTATTACTCTAGCAACACTCCACAAGTATGGCTCCATCTGAGTTGAATCACTCACCATGATTCTGTTGGTTCCAGAATCGGCAACCCCCTTCTCTCCTTGTGTATGGCAAAACTATTACCAGGAAAAGTTAATAATTAATATCAGTGGTGAAGTGCATATAAATGAGAGATAAAGGAACACCACAGAAATCCAGATGGAAGAAACTGTTCAAACTACAATTGTTTCATTGTTTAGAATCTTCTGCAGAGGGGCCAGCTCCGCTTCGGCGGCCAGGGGTTTCTCCGGTTCAGATCCTGGGCGCGGACATGGCACTGCTCGTCAGCCCACGGTGAGGCGGCGTCTTACATGCCACAACTAGAAGGACACACAAATAAAAATACACAACTATGTACCGGGAGGCTTTGGGTGAAAAAGGAAAAATAAAATCTTTAAAAAAAAAATCTTCTGCAGAAAGTAACCGAGAAAATCTTAAATGTTTCTTTGGAACTATTTTGAAAAACTAAAATAAAGAACATTTCAATTATTTGTTATTTGTCCTCACACTTTATAAGTTCTACAAAGTCCTGCTCCAGTTCTAGGAGGTTAGAAGCTGGCTAAAGGACCACGACAATGGTAAGGCCAGAATTCAGGTCTTCTGTCTGAAAAATCAATGTTTATTTTGGGTTTCTCAATAAGTTTCTTCTATTGTTTTCTTTAGAAAGACACAATAGTTTCCTTTTTTCTTTTCTTTTTTGAGGAAGATTAGCCCTGAGCTAAAATCTGCTGCCAATCCTCCTCTTTTTGCTGAGGAAGATTGGCCCTGAGCTGACATCCGTGCCCATCTTCCTCTACTTTATATGTGGGATGCCACCACAGCATGGCTTGACAAGCAGTGCCATGTCCGCACCGGGGACCCGAACTGACGAATCCCGGGCCGCCAAACTAGACTGCGTGCACTTAACCACTGCGCCACCGGGCCGGCCCCCCTTGTTTCTCTTTTAACAGCAGATCACACCCTGTGGTTCTTGTCATCTGTTATGAATTCCACTTACTCTAGTTTTTCTTTGTTGTTGACGTTACATCAAGTGAGAGGCTTTTCAACAGGGTTTTAAATTGGGTGAGGTCTCAAGGTCAGGTGTCTTGGGCAAAGGCTGCCCAAGGAAATCAGTGAAAACTGATTAGCTGAAAAGCAAACACAATGGACAAAGGATTATTACATTTTTTTGCTGCTATGAAGTCTCTGCTCTGCAAATACCTAATGATAAATACTATCACCCTCCTATCTAAACTGAAATGTCTTTATTCACATTCATTCATTTGCCTTGCTTGCAGGGACGGGGTCCTTTTCTCTTTTGAATGTGTATCTGTAATAACCGCCTTTGTGCCTCTTATACGCAAAGGACTATGCTGATTTTACATCTATTATCGGAAATCCCCTTTGGTACTATCAAATATCAACAATATTATCAACATTGTACAAGTGATTATACATTGAATAATTGCGATAATAATAATCACTCACTTTTACTGCTTTTTACCATGTAATTGGCAATAGTGCTGAGCTCTTTCACATGCATTGTCCTTCTTGGTTCTCACATTTGTCTTACAAAGTAGTTACTGTTATCATTCTCATTTTACAGATAAAGAAAGTGAAGGACAGAGAGATTAAGAAATTTGCTCATGGAGACTCAATTGATAAATTTTGGAGTTGGCATCCATCCCCCTTAGGTCCATTGTCAAAGCCTTCTTGCTTCCCCAGAGCAGGCTCCCTCTGAGTTCTGCCAATTTCTTCATCAACACCGTTGCCTTTGAAAGGCCTTTGAAAGCCTAGCTTAACACAGGCGCTGGCATCAGACAGGCCTGGCTTCAAATCCCAGGGAGTTAGTTTGGCGGTAACCATCAGGACAGTTTCTCCCACTTCTACTGCCAAGTCTGCTTTGCAGCCGCCAGTGGGCAAAGAAGAAAGAACAAAAGTACACACTCCTTCCTTTTAAGAGCATGAATGACATGCCCCCAGCCCAATGGTCAGACTAGTGGTCTCATGGCTAGATCCAAGGGAGGCTGGGGAATGCGGGCTTTAGATGCGGCAGCCATGTGCTCAGCTAAAATATATAGATTTTACTAAAAAAGAAAGAAGAGGAGAATGGATTTTAGGACAATCAGGAGTCTTGTCCTCTTTGAGCTTCACTACTCTTTGACCTTGGAAAAGTTACTTAGATTCTCTGAGCCTCAGTTTTGTCCTCTGTAAAATGAGAATGAGAGTATCATAAGCATGTTAGGATTTAGCTAGTGCGTGTAGAGTACCAAGCTCAGAGTCCGGCACACAGCAAGTGCCCGATAAATGTGAATACGACCACGACTGGAAAAGGACGGTGTAATTGAAGGGCTAGGTCGGAGCTATCACGAAGTGAGCTGTGTGAGGACTATAAAACGTGAATTGCGTGAATTGCGTTGTCAGCAGACCACAAGGGCTATTTGCTGGGTACTGCTTAATTGCTGAGCTTTCTCCTATCTGATTTCAAGGAATTCCGGGAGCTAGATGGAGTATTAAAAGGAGACGTTTTCAGACTCTTAGACAACTGAGGTTTAATTTCCCAGGTAGCAACGGTGACCCCACTAGGGCACGTGTGTGTTACCCTACAGCATCTGGACATATTCAGACACGACATTTAGATGTGAACCTAGAGCAGGGTGCTCAGCCTTAGTTCTGCAAAATTTCAGGTTGTCTTCAGTTATTTCTAAGGATATCACAAATACTTCAAAATAAAGTTAGATAAAATAAATTTTTATGCATGCGGTATACACAATATTCTGACGTCATTCTACGTGACATCTATTGAGTTCTGGCCATGTACCCAGCACCCTGGTAGGCACTGGGCACAGTGATAAACGAAGGTAGATATGTGTCCTGCTTTTGTGGCGTGTGCAGTCTCTTAGGAGAGATAGTCTTTAGTCACATAATTGCACAAGTCAATGTTAAAATTGCAACTCCTGTGTTATGGACAAGAGGTGACCAGTGCTCTGAAAGTGAACAATAGGGGAAAATGGCTACAGGGGGGATGGGGAACGTTTTCCTGAGGAAAGCCGTGCCCTTTGGCCGACTGAAGCACGAGGAAGAGTTGATGAGGAGCACAGAGGACGTGTGCTGATACAAGCTGGACTCAATCCAGCTTTTGTGGGGCCTGAAGAGTATCTAATTTTGGAAGCTCTCTTTCAGAAAAAGGATATAAACACTACCTTCCTTTCGCAAATTTTACAAAAACACAAAACCACGCAAACACATCACGGACCACGCACAGGCAAGGCTCTGAGGCTCGGGCTGCGGCAGCCGTGAGTGCCCGCTCGGGCCAGGGTAGACCCGTTGCGTGGTCCGGAATGGACACAGCAAAGCACCTGAGTTTGGGATTGAGAGGCTACCCTACGCTGGCCCCTTTCTCTGCCTCTCCCTACTCTGTGAACTTGGGCACATCTGGTTTTCCTGGTTTGTTATTTCGGGACTAAAAAAGCTTTAAATAAAACAGTGTATGTCAGCAGCTGGAATGAGGAGTGGCAACTAGTCGCATGGCTGTTAAAGCTTGTGGAAAGACTTTGTCCTTTTATGAGATGCAGGTTTCCTCCAAGGTGGGAAGTTGTTCCTTTGGGTGGTGGTTCAAAGATCCCCCGTTCACAGTGTGACCTCTCCTATCCTGACACGGCTGCCACAGCAGAGGTGGGCTTTCACCAGCCAAAGCCTCCGGCAGGTGGTGAAGACTCAAGCTGTGCTGGCTTTGAAATAAGCCCAGCCCGTGCTCAGGCCCTGCCAGGGAGGACAAGCACTCCAGTTCTCTCAGAGCTGAGGCCCGCTGGGAATTCTTTGGGCAATCTCTGTAAGTAAGCTCAAATTTTAATTAAAAGCCCCTAAAGAGTTTGGGGCAGACTTTCTGAAAGGAGTATTCGTGGGCAGAGAGGTCCTGGCATCCTTCATACACGGGATGCACAGCCCAAGACCCAACCCAGCGAGAGTGACCAACCATCTCGACTGGCATGAAACTCCCCATTTTAGCAATGAAAGTACCACATCCTGAGGAAGCTCTCAGCCCTGGGCTAACTGGGACATTTTTTCACGCAGCAGAGGGCAGCTTGTGAGTCCTGACCACTCGGGTGTCTCTCCTGGTGAAAGAGCGTGTAGCAGGCGTTGTTCTTGTCCACTCACTTCCTGTGCCTCTGTTTCGCAGCAGGAGGGAGCACTGCCCTTCTCTGCTCCTTCCAAGTTAGTGGATGCCACGTGACTTGCTCTGTCATGAGTGAGTGGAAGAGACGCCTGTGACTTCCGGGCAGCAGCATTGAAGAACCAGCACGTGATTCTCCTTCCTTCCTCCTGCCGCAGTACTGGCATGTTGGAGAGGGTGGAGCTTTGTCAGCCTGAGTCCTTGAGCAAGGATGACGTGGAGCAGAGTGCCCCCAGCGCTCGAAGTCATGTAGTCCGAGTGTGTGATAAACTTTTGCTCTTTAAGCTACTGAGATTCGGATGCTGTTTGTTTCTGCAGCATGACTGAGGCATCCTGACCGACACAGCCAGCAAACCGAGACCCTAGATTGTCGTAGGAATATGGTTTTCATGATTTCCCTATGAATGATAATAATAAAACTTTTGTATATATCCCAGTATGGTGCTGACAGGAGAGAAAACCAGTGCCACTGTTCCAAATTATCTGCCAGGAGAAAGGCCTCGGACTAAGCTAAAGATCTGGTGAGCAAAACTCCCTGGACCTCAGATCATCCATCAGACATCGCCCTCCGACTTCACAGGATGAGCCCCACGCATGGTGCCAACCCGTGAGAAGGAAGGCGGCTCTGCCCTCAGCGTGCTGGACTAAAGAGTAAAGGTTTAACATGCACTCTGAGAGTAACACGGGTAAATTAGTTACTATACTGTTAGAAAACAAGTTTATGGAGGTAAAATTTATATACCGTAAAATAATTTGAAGTGTACAATTCCATGATTTTGAGTAAATTTACCACGTTGTGCAACCAGCACATTTTCATCCATTAGAACATTTCCATTACCCCGAGGTGACCTCTGCTGCCCGTTCACAGTCAGTCCCCAGTCCCACTTCCGGCCCCAGGCAGCCACTAATCTGCTTTCTGACTGGGTAAGTTTGCCTTTTCTGGACACTTTAGATAAATGGAATCAGGCAATATGTGGTCTTTTGTGTCTGTTGTCTTTCACTTTGCATAACATTTTTGAGGGCCATCCATGTTGTAACACGTCAGTACACATGCCAGTATCGGTATATAAATATGTTTGTACATACGTTTATATATATATCGGTATCAAAATATATATATTTCTGAAGAGGCAGGTATGGTGGAGAATTCATAGGCTTCAGAGATGATCAGACTTATGTGGATCTCAGCCCCCCTGACTTCTTTCTCAAGGTTTATCTTGCAAAGTGGCTGTCCATCAGCAACAGTTTCTCCCTGTCCAGCGATTCAGAGACAGGGCAAGACCCCATGGAGCTCACGGCGCCTGTCTCCTCCCAGCCCGCCCAACCTTCCTCAGCCCTGCAGCCACAGTGGCCACAAGGCTGCGCGTGGAGTGCTCCTTTTTCCCTCCTCAGGCCACTCTTTCCAGACGTGCTGGTGAGCCCTAGAATAAACTGCCCCCCAAACAAGCAGCAGGAGGCGGGCAGGACGGCAGGAGACGAAAGGGGCAGGATAACTCATAAATGAGACACAGAAGTAGCAAAACCACTGCAGATCCAGCCCAAATAGCCTCAGGGAAAAAGAACTGGGTGCGAGGGTTTATACTTAAGATACAGATGCCCATATACCTGTGCATAGAGCTTTTTATTTCCTTACCATAAACTTTATGTATCCCGGCAGCTCCCATAGTGCATCGAATATTTACTCTGATAAAAGACAATAAAAAGTACAATTAAGACATCATGATACTGCAAAAAAAGCGTTTAGACCCTGAGCTGAAGAAAACTGCAGGGGACATGCTTCCTAGATGCCCTATTCCAGCGGTCCGCAACCCTGGTTGCACGTTAGAGCCGCGCAGGGAGCTCTTGGAAATAGGTGCTGCCCACGCCATGCCCCAATTGTATCCATCTGAGCAAAAAATTACTGCAGACAGTGGCTTGAAACAACAAAAATGTATTCTGTCACAGTTCTGGAGGCTGAAACTTTGAAAGTAAGGTGTCGGCAGGGCCACACTTCCTCTGAAGGCCCCATGGGAGAATTCTTCCTGGACTCTTCCAGTTTCTGGTCGCTACAGATGCTCCTCAGCTCGTGGCTACATAGTTATAATCTCTGTCTCCATCTTCACATGGCCTCTCCTCCATGTGTCTCTCCTCTGAGTGGCTCCTAAAAGGACACTTGTCATTGGATTTAAGGCCCACAGGATAACCCAGGACAATCTCATCTCAAGATCCTTAACTTAATTACACCTGTCAAGACCCTTTTTCCAAATAAGTTTACATTCACAGATTCTGGGAAGTAAACATACTTTTTTCAGAGCAACCGTTCAACCCCCTACTACTGCTATAGACTGAAGGTGTGTCTCCCCAAATTCATATGCCGAAACCCAACCCCAGTGAAACAGTGCTGGAGGTGGGGCCTTTGGGAGGTGATTAGGTTACGAGGGCAGAGCCCTCAAAAGTGGGATTAGCACCCTTATAACAGAGGCTCTAGAGAGCTCTCTCGCCCCTTCCGCCACGTCAGGACTCAGTGAGAAGGCAGCATCTGTAAACCGGGAAATAGGCCTTCACCAGACGCCAAATCTGCTGGCACCTTCACCTCGGACTTCCCAGCCACCAGAACTGTGAGAAACTAATTTCTGTTCTTTGTAAGCCGCCCGATCTTTGGTATTCTGTCATAGCAGCCCCAAGTGACTAAGACAGAAATCAACCAATTAAATCAGGCTTTCGAGGGTGGTACCTGGACACTGATATTTTTAAAGCTCCCCAGGAGATTCCAACGTGCAGCGAAGTTTCAAAATCACTGATCTCTTTGAACCGCCACCTCCTGTCCAGCAGAGGTCCCGGGGCAGAAATAGACAAAAGGCCCAAAGAGGAGCCCAGAGGATGTTCCTGGCCCCTAAAATACATCTGAAGCTGAGCAAGGTTGAGCAGACTGCCCAATCCCAAAGGGAGAGAAAGAGGAGTGTGGTTGGAAACAGGGAATTCCCATGGAATAAAGCAAGAAATGCCCAATGGGATGGGAGAAGCTTCTAGTACTTAAGGTTTAGAATCTGTTCACAGGAGGCAGTGTTGCTAAAGGTTAAGAGCAAGTCCTTGAAGTCAGATAGGCCTGTTTTCAAATACTGGCCCTGTCATTCCCTGGCTGTGGGACCTTGAGCAAGCTGCATAACCTCTCCGCACTTTGGTGTCTCCTCTCTCAAAATGAGGATGAGACAGCAGCTGCACTGTCATCAGTTACTGAAGATAAAGGTGTCCAATGGAATTCTGAATGGGAGATGCAACTCCCAAAGAACTGGCTCACTGGATAGATTTTAAAAATGCAAAATAACGAGAAATAAATTAAAATACAATCCCTTGGTAATTTTTACCTGTAATAACTAAAATGAAAGTAAATGAGGAGTGTTGCGGCAGATCCTGGCTCTGTACCATGTTCGGATTTTGGCCAGTCAAAGCTATGGTTGCCAGTCTCAAGGCCACTGCCACAGGGACAAAGTGTGCTGGATTGACAGATAACACCTGTACAACCTCTGGTCACCAAGAAAGTAGTCCAGGTGGCAGAGGGGAAGGGATGTCGAGATGTGCAAAACTGAGAAACTACCAAACCAGAAGACACAGTGTGAAGAAGCCGTCTCATTTTGCAGATCAGCATCAGCAGCTTCCTGAGGCCCCTTTGCTAACACAGGTTGTGAGAGTGACTGACCCAGGAGAAGTCGTCTTGATTTTGAGTGCTGTAGGGTACAAGAGCATGTCTGGTTGATGCAGGACCCATAGCTCACTACTGAACAACCAGACATGATCCAAACACACAGCAAGTTGTTCCCGAGGGCACAGCAGGCCTGGTGGGCTGAACAGAAGCCTCTGTAAAGTGTGTTTACCCTGAGATGGTTAATGGACTGTTCCCTTCTGTAAATGCTAAGGGGCTCCCAGATGAGGCGGCTCCTGTGCCGTGCATGCAGTCCAGGCTGGAGATTGATGATCGGGACTTAATCGTTCTTAATGATCGGGATGATCATTATGATGATCATCCACTTAATATGCCTTTACCTAGGTCACAGCAAATGCTGTGATAAAGGGGACCCTTTTGCACAGGTACCCCATGCAAACTTAGTGCTGCAAAATCAAGCAATAATCCAAGAAACCACGTCAGAACTCTCATCTCAGCTTACCCTTAGTCTAAGAAAATTACACCCAGTCACAAAAGAATGGAGAAAACAAAGGGGATAGTCAAGACTTGTCCCAGCGGGATGGAGCTCTTTAAACATTTATTAAGAAATGGAATGACTATGGAGGACATTAATGGGATCAAAACAAAGATCTTAATACAGCCCTTCTGCCCTCCCCGGAGGCTGGGGGCGGGGCTGAAAGTTCAACCCTCTAACCACAGGTTGGCTCCACTGGCACCCAGCCCCATCCTTAGGTGCTTTCCAAAAGTCACCTCATTCACGTAACAAAGGACAGCTTTACGGCTCTCAACGCTTAGGAAACTCCAAGGGTTTTAGGAGGTTTGTGCCAGGAATGGGACGAAGACCTAAAATGTATTTCTTATTGTAAATCACAATATCCCAGGGGTGGTCAAGCAAATTAATCAGGATGAAGATTGATGAAAGGGGCCAGAAGCCCTTGGCCTGATCCTGAAGCCAGGTACCTGAGACATTCACTACGGACATGATTGCCTTTTGATCTTGTTCCCAGCACAAACACAAATCACTCTTGTCAATTTGCTGGGTTTTTTTTTTAACTTAAAGGTTGACTCAGGCCTTGAGGATTTGTGAATTTGTTTTGCAGAAGAAAGGAAGTGACTTTGGGGAGGTTGCGATCAGATGGCCAGCGCCAGCAGCTTATCAGGAGTGACCCCTTTGTTTCTCCCAAGCTCCTCCTGCCAACCCCCTTAGCTCTATAAAACCCCCCGCTTTGTGCTCTGGTGAAGGTGGATTTGAGTGAACCCATGCTCCCATCTTCTCGTCTTGGCCAATTTGAATAAAACTGTCTCCATCTCCAAGCACTGATGTCTCAGTGTTGGGCTTGCTGCACATGGGGCACACGAACTTGAGATTAAGAGGTTTGGCATCAATCCCTAGCTGGGCACCCAGGGCCGTGAACATACGTGTAGGTAAAATGGCCAAGTGCAGACAAAAGCTTTTCTGGACTCCTTAACACAGGTGCCCAATGCAATGTGATTTCAAAACCTGTTGGTGAGGTCCTAGTGGTGGCTACAGTTAGCTTGGGAGCATGCCGGGGCGCAGTGGCGATGGGATTGACGTGAGGAAAATCGGGATGTGTGAACAGATTTCATGTGAAGTTGTCATGTCTCCTTTACCTGAATGTATCATTGGAATGGATTTGTGTCTGACTGGGAAACACTTCCTACGTCTTATATTGTAAAACGGAAGGCATGTAAGTTTGCCCTTCAGCTATTATTAATTGGACTCACTAAATGAGAACCTATAGATTTTCTCGAGCCCACACAGGTGGTTAATTTGACACAGTAGTGGTACTTAATGGACAAAAAGAGATTTCCACTTTAATTAACAACATGTTAGAAGGTGGAGCACTGATGTCAACAAGCTCTCTGCACATTAGCCCCATGTGGCCACTGAAAAGGTGGGTGGCTGACAGACAGTAACACTGGATTATTGACGCTGGAATAAAGAGCACCACTTGTAACTTTAGCAGTCCCTGATATGGTTCTCACACTGCAAAAAATACAAGCCAAAAGACATTGGCACTCAGAGACTGATCTTGCAAGTGCTTTTTTCTTGATTACAGTCTCAAAAAAGAGTTAACCATAGTCTGCCTTCATGTGCGAGGGATCCTAGTTGACATTTACTGCAGTGCCACAGGGTTATCAGAACTCATCAGCTTACTGCCATAATTTGGTTTGACAATACACTACGTTGATGATAGCATGACAATATCAGCAACTGAGGAACAAGCCAGGATGACTGAAGTGCAGTGGTGACACACGTGACTGATAGAGGCTGGGTAACGAATCCAGCAAAGATCCCAGAGGCCTCCCAAATGCACAAATTCTTAGGAGTAACATGGGCAGGAGCCACCCCTGACGTTCCACAGGCAACTGAAAATATCCAGTTGGCATTACATACCCTGGAACTAAGTGAGGAGCACAGCAACTGCTGGGTGGTCTGGATTTAGGATGCATATTCCACATCTGGGAATATTTCTAGCTTCATCATAAAGCCACCTGAAAGAAAGCTGTATCTGAATGGCAGCTTTAACAGCAGCAAAAAGTGATGCTTCAATCAATATTGGGCCCTTATGATTCGTACTCAGATAAAGTTTGGGAAGTATCTGCAACTCACACTTAACATACACTGGAGCTTATGGCAACAGCCCATGAAGGCTGCCTGGTGGTGGCCACTGGGATTTGGGACCAGAAAATTTCCAAATGCAACAGCATGGTGCATGTCATTTGTGAGACAATTATTGGGTTTCTATTATTGGGCATTGATTGAAACTTCTTTTATGACAGAAGGGCATAAAATAATCTGGAAACCTGAAATATGCATAATATCTTGGATAATATCAGGGAAACACTCCAACAGAGACGGCAGTGCCCAGAAGAGCTCCATAATAAAATGGAAATGGTTCATTCAGGAACTTGCTATGTAGGAATGCAAGGAAGCTCTCATCGTATTCAGGAGCAGGTGGTCTCATTTCCTCTAGTGCCAACTTTGGAACCATTTGAGGAGCCGCCAGATCCTCTTGACACATGGGTGGTGTCTTGTGAATGGCTCTTGACTGATAAACCAAAAGCTGCATGGTTTATGGATGGCAGTTCTAAAGATGACAAGCAGCAATTTCTTTGGAAGGCTATGTCCCAACTGATGGAAAAACTATAATTGAAGAAGGTGAGAACAAATCAGCCCTGTGCGCTGGATTGCATCTGTCTTCCTTGCAGTGAGGGAAGCAATTCTTCAACAATTAGATCTCCGAAGTTGGAGCGTATTCTGACTCACGGGCAGTGGCCAGTGGCTTGGTCAGGCAGATGGGCAATGGAAAAGAGCCCCGTGGAAATCACTATGGAATTTAAGGAGTGCTTTAAGTAGGACATGTCCGTGCCCATCAGAATAACCTCTTTCCAAGTGGAAGGTGATTGGAATCCGCAAGTGGATATCGTGGTGCGCTCACCAGAGGTGTTCATCTGGGTCCACAAACCGAGTGGATCTGGGGGAGCGGCAGCAACACAGAGATAGGCTGCCCATCTACATATTCCTCTTGCAGTCCCAGAGGCACAAAGTGCCAACTGGAACCAGAACTGTCCCGTTTGCCAGCAAGAAAGATAGGGACTACGGCTGGCGGTGGGGCAGCTTCCCAGGGAGACAACCCTGGGGCCGAGCTGGCGAGTACACTGCCTCGGGCCCCTGCCTGTAGTGCTGGGTCCTGACAGAAATAGACATTTGCTTTGGACTCAGCTTTGCACACCTAGTGGTAACATAAATGCTCAAAACTCTAGAAAAGGATTAGAGCAGAAGATACTGCACCAATTGGACCTCTGAGTTACATTTCCTCAGACCAAGGGACACATTTTATTGCCCACAGAATCAAAGAGTGGGCACAGAAATATCACAGCAAATGGACACAGCGTTTTGCTCCTCGTCCTCAGGGTAGGGGTTTGACAGAGAATTGGCAGGGGCAACTGAAACATTTAGGTCTAAAATTGGGGGCAATAAAGGCATGAAGTGCTGGTTTACACACTTTCATGAGTGTGTGCTCACAGTCAACATGGGCAGGGCCGAGGAGGGCTCCCCACTCCCCGGGTTCCCCTGCCTCTCTGGGGGACAGGAGCGGGGTCGGGGGGAGAAGTCTGGTGCGACTGCACGATCGTTCCCTGCGCCACACCTTCCTTTTCTCCTCACTGATGCGGTGGTTCTCAGACCAGGACGGCAACTGTGGGTGCTGGAAGAGGAGGAAGCAGGGATGATCCCTAAGAGAGAAATTGTAACTATCCCTTTTAAATCTTTCTGGCAGAATTCCTAAAGGCCTAATGGGCTGCATTGTGTCTTCACTCTGTCTGGCAAAATTCAGATTGACAGTGAATGCAACTGTGTTGCCCAGTGGTCAGGACAGCCCCCTGGTTCTGCACCTGTGTAACCCACCCTGTATGAAGGCGAGTGGACCGAGGACGGGGTACTTGCTGGACCGGTGATGCTGTCAGCAATCTGGACTCGCACGGTGGCTGAACCTAACATCCCCGCAAGAGGTGGAAAAGTTTGGGTAAAAAATCAATGATGAATGAAGAGAAGGAGAAATAGTAGCTGGGGTAAAGGAATTAATAAATTATTATGCAATAGGGGAAATCCAATATTGCATTGGTGCCTCTAGAGAGGCTCGGAGCAACAGAAGGAGATTGTCTCTTAGCACAATTATATCAGATGCTTGACAGGGCAAAGCCGTGTGTTTGCCAAGAGCACCTCTGCTCTCGGCATCTGACAAGGTGAGTGGAAATCTGCAAACCCAAGTGGCATTGCTCTGGGAGACATTTTAGTCACCCTATAGAGTGATGAACTGAACCAATTGTTAATGGCTGAGTGGAGCTTTAGGAATGTTCCAGTGTCTTTTGTCTCCTATTTTTAAGGTTATATCTACTACAAAGGACATCATTAAGTTAAGAATTTCTGGGGGTCCAGCCTGGTGGCACAGTGGCTAAGTTCGAGTGTTCTGCTTCAGTGGCCCGGGGTTCACTGGTTTGGATCACAGGTGCAGACGTACCCACCACTTGTCAAGCCATGCTGTGGCAGGTGTCTCAGATAGAAAGTAGAGGAAGACGGGCACGGATGTTAGCTCAGGGTCAATCTTCCTCAGCAAAAAGAGGAGGATTAGCAGCAGATGTTAGCTCAGGGCTAATCTTCCTCAAAAAAAATATAATAATTTCCAGGAAATACTTTGTACTGGGCCATTGGACCACGTAATGTACAGCTTTTCACTGACTGATTACTGTGTAACAATAAACCTGATGATCAAATGTTTATAAAGGTCTCCCGTTATAATGGTCAAAATATAGCAGCGACATGCCCAGTATGCCATAGCGTACTGTGCACAAATACGTATTACCTTTGTTTTTGTGGATGGAAAGCTGTTAAACAGAATAGGAAAAGACAATGAGTTTCTGATGAGAGTAAAGCAGTGAGCCACATGGGGCGGATTGGAGTTCCTCTGGGGAATGGCTCCGCCCCGAGATGAAGAAGGCCATGACAGGCCTGATGGCGTTCTCAGACTCCACTGGTCTAGGCGTGAGTGCCACTCATCTCACCCTAGTGTAGGGGACACAACGTTCTTGAATACGAGACACGTGTCCTGCCTGCACCCAGGCCGTTGGTACACAGCAACAACAATGTGTTTGGTGGTTTCAACAACACTGGCCCACAGGACAGAAAGGGCCTTTGGAGATGGGTGCCAGCTCAGGTACCGTGGGACAAGCTGAATCTGCTCTTAACGAGGGATGGTATTCAGAGGATGAAGATAGAACTTCTCATTACTGGCACGAAAGGTCGCCTGCAAAGGCCTGGTGCATAGCGCACAGCGACAGAAGCCGTCCAAGTCATTGATAATTAAAGACATTTTTATTGGATGCCCAAGGCAACTTCAGAATAAAAATCCCACTTCTTATTGGGCAAGTAGCCAAAGAAATGTACCCTGTAAATTTATAAAACCAGTATTCAATTAAATTCACTTGTTGTTTATAAAGTCTGTCTCAAGAACATTCTTATAAATTCTTAAACATTTTTGAGTACAGTTTGATTTTCTAAGGGTCACAGTTTTACGTTAGAAACACTGAAGTTCCACATGAATCAGAGATTTGCTTCATAAAACGCACAGTCTCCTGCATTTCAACTCCAGCTCCCCAGACGCTCTTTCAGGGGCCTGGGAGTCCCGGAGGCTCCCTGAACCCAGACTTAGACACCTGTCCCTGCGCCCCCGTTTCAAAGACCCCAGCCACCCTCGCCCCCACGTGCCCCGAAGCAGCCGCTGAAACTGCAGACTTGTAGTGGGCGGAGAGGAGGGCAGGAAGCTCTCCAAACCAGGAAGCAAACGGGGAACCAGGAAGTATCGATGGTGCCGAAAAGAACCCGAGGGACTCGCAGGCTGACATTGCCCAACAGCCTGTGGGTTTTGCAAAGTTGCTTAGCCATATGTCTAAGAACACTAAAACACAAATGCACTGTGCAAACTCCGATTATGAGAGAGACTCAGTCTTTCAAACAATAAAGAAAAAAGTGAAATTCTAGGTTTTAAAATATTTACTGTCACTTTCATCTCTTAGGACCTATGGCAGATAAATTTAAGAGAAATTTAGATGTGAAAATAAATGCCTAAAAAAAAATCCAAATGCAGAGCAGCCCACTCTAAGACAAAGCCTCCAATATGTTATCATTGTTCAGACACTCATCAGCTTCTGATAAAAGAAAGAAAAAGATAGATTTGAAACTTTTGGAAAATATATTTTGGAAGAACTTTAAAATACATTCTTTGGAGATTTTAAGTAGCTGGATTGAGAATAAAACACTGTCACATTTAGCTTCTGGTAGAAGATGTTTGAAAAGTATTTTTATTTCGCTAAAAAATTTAAAGCCAAGTAATCTGGGGTAATTGCTTAAGTATCTGGAAATACCAACCCTTTCATTGTTTTGGTCTGATCTCAGAGAGACGCAAACACCCACTGGAGAGCCGCGTTGACTTTTCCATTGTTTATGTGTCCATGCCTACGCCGACAGAAACAGTCACGGGCAAAAATGAAAGTAGTTTGATTTACCAGGGTTGGGGAGGGTTTATGGGTAATTTTTTCTTTTGATTTATGTGAATGTTGCCACTATTACCATGATTTCACAACTGCATTTTCACAAATGCTTCCTGCACAGTGCTTCTCTAGAGCCAAAAAGATTCAGTGTCACACAAAAACAGCTGTGGGCAAGTGGGTTCTTGCCCAGATTAGTAAGGTTTCCCCCTAGAGACCAAGAGGAGAGCCCAGAATTTTGAGCCATCTTGAGACAGAAATAAAGACTCCCAGCCAACCCTAATACCTGACAACATTGTAAACAAGCACTAAATTAAAGGACCATGTGAACCCTCGGCTCTCAAAGCTGCTGCACATCAGAACCACCTCTAGACGTTCCAGAACCCAGCTGCTCAGATCCCCACGCACCGTGACGCACAGCCCTGCGGAGGGAACCGGACACCTGTCCTTGGTCAGATCGCCATGGAGGGCAGTCAGGAATGAGGCGCTCCCTCCGGCACAGAAGAGACAACCTCCTGGAGGCGGGCGGGAAGTTACTTCCATCTTCTATCCACATGTATGTTTTGACTTTTTTTACCATGTGGATATATTATTATTATAGAAACAGTTTAATTTGCAATCATATATTCATCAAAATTTGTCCTTGCTACATGGCCCACAAATATCTCCCTCCTCTGCTCCTCCTAGAAGAGCTGGTGGGTGTCTTCTCAGCTCCATCTTTTTGACATCCACATGCGGTACCCTTGGGACCTGGTCCTCAAACCAGGCTGTGCATCGGAACCATCTGAGATGCTTTTCAAAGTAGAGATTTCCAGGCTCCACCCAAAGGAGATCCAATTCAGAACATCCAGGATGGCATCAGGAATCTGCATTGTTAAAACACTTCCAGGGGGTCCGGCCCGGTGGCGCAGCGGTTAAGTGTGCACATTTTGCTTCGGTGGCCTGGGGCTCGCTGGTTTGGATCCCGGGTATGGACATGGCACCGCTTGGCACACCATACTGTGGTAGGTGTCCCATATATAAAGTAGAGGAAGATGGGCATGGATGTTAGCTCAGGGCCAGTCTTCCTCAGCAAAAAAGAGGAGGATTGGCAGCAGTTAGCTCAGGGCTAATCTTCCTCAAAAAAAAAAAATTTAAAATTAAATGGTTAATTTTGAAAAAGAAAAAAAAAAGCTTCCAGGGAGTTCTATCAGGTTTGGGACCTGCTGCCTCAGGAGGCAGTGGTGACAAATTAAGCAGTCCCCTATTACTCTTTGACACCTTAGAGTCCACGGATGCAGGACAGATTTGGCCATAGCTGGTCAGGGGAAGGGGATGGCATGCTCAAGGACACTACATGCCGTGTGGGAGGCACAGAGAGGAAAGGACAATCACAGACCAACTCTCCTCCAGCCGGCAGTTTTGCTAGATTCTAGCCCAGACCTTGCCCTGAACAGATTTGGACTCCATCTTTTACCCTTTCACAGACTCCCAAGGCATAAAATATGGTAAACTCGGTTGCCTTTCAATCGTTTTCACCTTTGAGATTATTTTCAAATAAATAATATATGCAAAAGCCATGACATTAAAGCGGGCAGTGGAGGGTACCACACGGTGAGCTCCTGAGGCTGGGGCCGGGCTTGCCTCCAGCTTCCCAGGCCGGGCAGGGCCCACCGAGGGCCTGGCGGAGGCCACACAGAGGCCAGCTGCTGCCTAAAATCCAGCGAGCCCCAGGGGCGTCCCAGCTCCTCTCCCGACTGCGCTGGGACTACTCGTGAGCTCGGCACCTCAGGGTTTTTTCTGGCAAATCAACAAGAATGTTTTTTGAAAAGCTTTGAGGATAGGCCCTATAAATGACAGTTGCTAGAAAGTGTCTAGAATGAGTTCTAGACATTATCAGAGTACAGTAAGATGTGATGAGTCTAAAAGAAAAGCAAAATAGGAAAAGTCCAGGATAATTTTTCAAAATCCCAGAGAATTTGTGCAAATTGGGCATGAAAAGTGCTTAATTACTTAAAGAGCTAGTGAGTTTGCTCACAATTGTGATATTGATGCAGGCTTGGCGAGCCAAGGAGTTGAAAGAAAGATTTCTTGGACTCTCAAGTTCTGGCAGTAGTGCTCTTTTATTCAGAGAATAGCATGGAGTAGCATGGGGGACAAGACTCATGGGCAGTGAAGGGTTGCAGGCATAGGGACAGGACCCATGGGCAGTGAAGGGTTGCAGGCATGGGGACAGGACCCGTGGGCAGTAAAAGCTGCAGGCATGGGGACAGGACCCATGGGCAGTGAAGAGCTACAATGTGTTGAGGGTTAGGGCTAAATTTATAAGGTATAGGTACGTGAGTTATTTCTTTACAAGAAGAAGGAAAGATCATGAGAAAAATCATTAAAATGGTATCAGTGTAGGTGGGGTCTGGGTATTGGGTGGTCCTATAACTTTAGATAAGAATCAGATGGATCAGTTCAGGACATCCTATGCTTCCCTGGAGGGTGATATAGATCAGTATGTAGGGCAGGAGGCCTTGGGCTTCTCTCCCTAGGGCAGCCTTGATCCTCATCAAAATGATATAAATGTAAGTCACAAGATACTAGGGGCCGGCCCTGTGGCTGAGTGGTTAAGATTGCGCCCTCTGCTTTGGCGGCCCAGGGTTTCATGGGTTCAAATCCTGGGCGCAGACATGGCACCACTCATCAAGCCATACTGAGGCAGCGTCCCACATGCCACAACTGGAAGGACCCACAACTAAGAATACACAACTATGTACTGGGGGGCTTTGGGGAGAAAAAGGAAAAAAATCTAAAAAAAGAAAAGCTTAGCATAATCTCTTTAAGCCAATTTTTCAGACATATTTACATATTCAGACATATTTAGATCCATATTGATACGCTCAAATGAGATTCATGAAACAATGTGTACACAGGTAACGCTTAAATGACATTTACTTTTGAAATGGCACTCTCTCCCTCTTCTTTAAACCATATATCTTGGTTCCCAGTAACATCTTTTCTTTCAAATCCACAGAGTTGGTTTAATTTTTTTAAGTGTCTTTGTCTACTAGCTTTCAAATAAATTATTTACCCTTCTGAAAATGTTTTAAACATCAGCTCAGCCAAAGCTGACGTAAGCGAACCCAGAGGAATTGACAACACACAAAATGAAAGTTCTTTCTCAAATAGGGGTATGGAAAAACAAACAAACAAAAATAGATAGAAGAATAACCTTCATTCTCCATTCCCAAGGAGGGCAAATGAAAGCAAGACAAATTGGGGTGTGATGACATCTTCCTGGATTTTTCCTTTTCCACCCAGAAGCCATAATTAGCAGATTCATTGCCTATTACAAGTTGACAAGTTGCTAACTTGCAAAAGTTAATTGTTGCAGAGAAGAGTGTTAGGGTATTTTGTCAAAAAAAGGGCATATTGCCACAGGCTACAGTAAATATTTAGTGTGATTGAGATAACGTATAGGATTTAATTAAAGAAACATAACAAAAGGTATCAGCAGGCACAAATTTCACAAAGTTTTATTTTGTGGCAAATGACCAAGGACACAAAAAAATGAACTGTGTTTTTTCTCAGGTTCACAAAGCAAGAACGAAAATTTTTGGACTCTGACATTTACCCTAAAATAAAGGCAGAAGTGGGGCATCTTTGGCCAAAAAGGGGATTATGTGCTGGGTGTGTTCCCAGCTGGATTCACAAATCCGCTCCGGGAGGATGAACAAGGAGCCTGTAGAGGGTTCGTCACCACAGCTGGGTGTGAAGGAGCAGGAAAGCCGAGAACCCAGCAGAGGCGAGAAGAAACGGCCGGCTTCTTGGCAGAAGCAAGCGCGGGCAAAGCAGCCAGCCGGAATCTGTTCCCACAAGAGGTGTTTATATCTTCATTAAACCTGAGGCTCCAGCCAAAGAAATGCCTCCAGGGACTAGGAATCAGGATTCTTTTTAATGCCTTAGCTTGTAAAGAACTAAGAAAGTTGACACGGGAAGAGATCAACTTTATTTTCCTATTCCCAGACCCCAGGTCCCTGTTTTCGGAGCGAAAAGGGACCTTGCAATTCACAGGATCTAACTCCTCCATCTTATTATTTTATCATTGGAAAAAGTGAGGCCCACGGGGAGTTTTTTCTAAACTTCCTGCCTCCCGGCGGCGCTGCGGTCTGGCTCTCGCCAAGCGTGCCCTCCCCGCTGCTGCGGCCTGGCCAGCGCCTGTCGCCGCGATGCTTTCGGTCAGCAGAGCCCGCAGCTGGAATTGACGCGCTGCCAGCGAGGCCCTGCCCCTTTGACTCACACCCACGCAGGCCCCGAGGACCCAGCCTGTCCCGGAGAAGACGAGGCAAGAGCACACGGCTCACCTGGGCGCAGAGCCACACGCGCCACCACCGCACATCCACAGGGCGGAGCTGAGGGACGGCCAGGACTGCAGGCTGACTGCGCGGAACCCAGAGAGGGACGCAGGACCCAGGAGAGAAAGGCAGATAAAATTCCCGGTCCTCTGTAGTGGGGAGACCTGACAAACATCAGCGGTGGAAGTCACGTTGACAGTATGTACTGTTGATACGATGTGATGAAAATGGCGCTTTACTTCCGTGGTATTTTCCCAAAACACAACTCCAGTCTAATCGTGAGGAAAACATGAGACAAACCCCACTTGAGAGACATGCTACAAATACCTGGCCAGTCCTCCTCAAGGTGGCCGAGGCCATCGACAGCAAGGAAAGTTTGAGACACTGTCACGCAGAGAGGAGTCCAGGGAGACATGACAGCGGAGGGTAATGCAGCATCCCGGACGGGGCCCTGGAGCAGAACAAAGACACTGGAGAGAAACTAAGGAAACCTGAAGAAAGGATAGGCTTCGGTAACAAGAATGCGTCAGTATCGACTATCTGTCACAAATGTACTGAGCTAACGGAAGACGTGCGTAACACGGGAACCTGGGTGCAGAGTGCATGAGAACTCTGTGCTACCTTTGCAGTTTTTCTGTAAATCTAAAACTGTTCTGAAATTAAAAGTTTGTTTTTAAAAATTCTGTTTATATGCTACATCTACTACTGACTTTGAAGTCAGAGAGATCAGCTTATAACCTAGTTTCTGCTTATTAACCTTGTAACCCTGGACAGCTCTTGCCTTCATTTTCCTCGTCTCTAAGTGTTGTAGAAACTGAAGGGGAGGGGCCCGGCCAGGTGGCGCAGCAGTTAAGTGCGCACGTTCTGCTTCGGGGGGCCCAGGGTTTGCCCGCCTGGATCCCAGGTGTGGACATGGCACCGCTTGGCAAAAGCCATGCTGTGGTAGGCATCCCACATATAAAGTAGAGGAAGATGGGCATGGATGTTAGCTCAGGGCCAGTCTTCCTCAGCAAAAAGAGGAGGATTAGCAGCAGATATTAGCTCAGGGCTAATCTTCCTCAAAAAAAGAACAAAAAGAAACTGAAGGGGGTCCAAATGTGTCATCCCATAATATGCCACTTTGGCATAAGGATTATTTTGATTATTTTAAGCCAAAAGCAATTGAGAAAGAGCAGACACAGGAAGAGCTCTCTGCCCTCTCCCTTTCTGCCTAAAGGCATAAATTTCCCTTCATGAAGGTGATATAAATTTCCATTTGTCCAGGTGTTCCCTTCCCCCATTCCAAGAAAAGAACTGGCTTAGTCACCTGAGAAGCACCGGGAGTCAGAGTCAGCATAACAAATCCTACTAAACAACCCTTATCGACCATACATTTCTTAGTCAACCTCCCACAATTTACCACCCCTCAGAGCCCCAACCCTCTTTTCCTTTATTTAATAAGTTCTCCACAATTTATCACCTTTTGCTAAAATGATATATAAGCCCCCAAATCTAACTGCTTCTTTGGGTTTTCATTTCTTTTCTGCAAAGCCCCCATGTACATAAAAATATTTATACAATCTGTCTGCCTTTTCTCCTGATAATGTCTTTTAACAGTTTAAATCGCAGGCCCTCATTAAAGAACCTGAGAGGATAGAGGAACAGGTTTTGCTGCCTTACAGAATCAAGTGAGATCCTATAAACTATGTGTGGGATTGCAGCTAAAAGTACAGAAGCTTCAAAGGATTTCCTATTTGTATAACTGTGATCAGACCTTCTTGTATGACCTTCTTTAGAATCTAGTTTCTTCATCTGTCATCTAGAGGTAATGATAGTACCTTCATCTCCAACACGTGCTGTAAGCAATAGATGAGATGTTGACGTGAAATGCCCACCGCAGTCCAGCACGTGTGCACCGTCACTGTCCACAGTCGCTGGGGCTCTGTTGGCCCTCAGTCAGAGATGATCATCCCTTCCCCTTGGCTCTCCTGGTGGAGGCAGCACAGGGGCAGTATCCAGTCCCGAGCTTTGTTAGTCAAAAACTACACTTTAGGGCTGGCCCTGTGGCGTAGTGGTTAAGTGCAGGTGCTCAGCCCCAGTGGCCTGGAGTTCACAGGTTCGGATCCCAGGCACAGAACTAGCACTGCTCGCGGAACCACACTATGGCAGCCTCCCACATACAATAGAGGAAGATTGGCACAGATGTGAGCTCAGCTACAATCTTCCTCACAGGAAAGAAAATAAATAAATAAAATAAAAACCACAGCGTATCCATCTTGTTAGGTGTGATCAGGATCCGGGAAACTGAATCACCTTAGCCAAACTTTCAAGAGATTAGCTCACAACCAGCAGGCTGATATTTTACATTTCTCGGGAAATTTAATGGTCAAAAAAGACTGTGTCGTGGGGCCAGCCCGGTGGCGCAGTGGATAAGTGCGCACGTTCCGCTTCTCGGTGGCCCAGGGTTCGCCGGTGGGGTTCTTGAGTGCAGACCTGGCACCACTTGGCAAAAGCCATGCTGTGGTGGGCTTCCCACATATAAAGTAGAGGAAGATGGGCACGGATGTTAGCTCAGGGCCAGTCTTCCTCAGCAAGAAGAGGAGGATTGGCAATAGTTAGCTCAGGGCTAATCTTCCTTGAAAAAATTAAATTAAATTAAATTTTAAAAAAGACTGTGTCTGGCCGTGAGGTCAGTTCCTCCCAGTTGGAATGTCCTCTTGGGAAACCATCTTAGGCTCCAAAGCCTGCTCCAGAAGGACTGGGATAGAGTGCAAGGGAAGTTAGGGTCTCAGCGGAACGTGTGGCTGTTGATAATTTGCGTTCCTGGTCCACTGTTACAAACTGAATTGCATCCTCACAAAGTTCATGTGCTGATGTCCTGGCCCTCAGCACCTCAGAGTGTGACTGTACTTGGAGATGAGGCCTTTAAAGAAGCGCTCAGGTAAAATGAAGTCATTAGGGCGGGCTCTCTTCCCGTGCGACTGGCGCCCTTATAAGAGGAGGAGGTGAGGACGTAAACAAGCTCAGAGGAAGACGATTTGAAGACAGAGAGAAGGCGGCGTCTGCAGCAAGGAAAGGGGCCTCAGAAGAAGCCGACCTGCTGGCACCTTCATCTTCCACTTCCAGCTTCCAGAACTATGGGAAAATAAATTTCTGTTGCTAAGTCTGTGGTACTTTACCCCGTCTGTGGTGCTTTGCTGTGGCCGCCCTGGCAAGCCAGGACTCCCCAGAGAGAGGCCTGGAGAGCCCGGGACGATTCTCTTTTCAACTCTCCTTCTCAAACTGTAATTACAGCACATACAGAGACATGTTACAGTCCATTTGGATAAATAAATTTTTTGTATAAACTGATTTGCGTACGAAACTATTTTTATGAATAAATTTATTTGTAGAAATATATGCAAGCAGGTAGTCAGAATCTCTTGGTGAAACTAAGAAAACCCTCTAGTGTGGAGCTGGCCGGGGTAGGTTTCTGTACACAGGATGATTCTGTGGTGAACACACTTGTAAACACCGCACGCTCTGGCTTCTCTCAGACGTCCACAGTGCACATGGACACATGAGAGGCTCTGAGAAGGCCTGCAGTAAAGAATGTGCTTCAGCGTCACTGACTCCAGGCCTCGCAGAAGGTGCCGGCCACAGAGCTGTCTTTCTGGCGGGTTTCTGTCTGAAGTTGCCTATGAGCACTGTTGCTCTGGGCTACCGCGTGCCACTCACCCATCATCACTTACATGTGTTATTTCCTCAGAAGTCAGTTAAGGTCATCCTTTTTATTCCTGTGGTTTTTGTTTTTCAGAGGGTGACATTTCTTGGCTGTCTTTCCAGAGTCTCAAACTTCTAGCCTGTTACTCACACACTATGGAGAAATCAAACTTTCCTAGTAAAGCAAGGCAAAAGGGACAACAGAAACCATTTGTGTTGGTATCACTATGTTGTCACATCAGTTTTATGTGACACATGAAAGTTTCCACAGGGACCCGGAGAACATGAGAAGACAGAGGCTCCTGCTTGATGAAATGTACCTTTTTTTTTTTTTTTTTGCTGAGGAAGATTCACCCTGGGCTAACATCTGCTGCCAATCTTCGTCTTTTTGGATGTGAGCCACTGTCACAGCATGGCCACTGACAGACAAGTAGTGTAGGTCTGTGCCTGGGAACCAAACCCAGGCTGTAGAAGTGGAGTGCACCGAACTTAACCACTAGGCTACCGGGGCTGGTCCTGAAATGTACCTTTTTAAAGGCCATCTTTTTTGAGGCTTTCTGAGGATTTCTAATTGCAGCTGATTTTTTTTTTTTTTTTTGGCTCAGGAAGATTAGCCCTGAGCTAACACTGTTGCCAATCTTCCTTTTTTGCTTGAGAAAGACTCAATGTGAACGAACATCTGTGCTAATCTTCCTTTATTTTACATGGGGGTCACTGGCACAGCATGGCTCATGAGTAGTGTAGGTCCATGCCTAGGATCTGAACCTGTGAACCAGGGCCGCTGAGGCAGAGTGCATTGAACTTAACCACTGGGCCATGGGGCCAGCCCCGCAGCTCATACTTTTAAGAGCCAAATAAATAAGATAACTGGGCAGGAAGATATCCGTTACCTGTACAATGGCTGAAGGAGCCTTTCTGGAAATTAAAATTTGTCCTGTCTCTAGGCAACTTCAATTTGAGTTTTATCTTGATTGTGAGAGAAAAATTAACTCAATGAGTTAAAAGCCATTATTTGTCATTGATTTTTGTCTTGGTCATTGGCCAACTGACCAATAGAGTAATGACTCCTTTTTTGGTCTATTCTGCACCTTCATGTCTCCTAAGATCCTCAGTGTCATTTCAGGTTCTGCACCTTGGGAAAGAGCAGCTTCTGAAAAATCAGATAACCAGCCTGAGAGTGAATATAAAAATTCATTTTCTAAAATGTGTGAGCCAGGATATAACTTACAAACCAGCTCAATTCCTCCATGGAATTGCAAACAGAATTAGAGAAGCTGCCAGAATTTTAGAATTGAAAGGGGAAGAGATGACTGTTCCAGAGAATACGTGCCCCCTCCCATTTCCTGTTAATGGAATAGGCAGCTTGGGCCTGGACTGTGAGGGACTCTGTGTGGTACCCAGCGAGAGCCGGCGCAGCCGCAGAGAGCTGGGTTCCAACTCGGGCAAGGCAACTTGTCAGCTGGGTGACCCTAGGCCACTCAGTGAAGCCCTCTACAATGCTGTTTCTCCCCCAGAAAACGCAATCACCGCTGCCGACCCCTCCTTCCGGGGGTTGCAAGGAGTTAAGTAAGATCAAGTGAGTTTGTAACTGGGTGACACCTACATGACAGGTTGCAAACTGATGGCCTGTCATTTTCCTGATATGTTTTCCTAAAATTTATTTTAGCTTTGATTTTTTGAAGAAGAAGATCTGCCCTGAGCTAACATCTGCTGCCAATCCTCCTCTTTTTGCTGAGGAAGACTGGCCCTGAGCTAACATCCATGCCCATCTTCCTCTACTTTATACGTGGGACGCCTACCACAGCATGGCGTGCCAAGCGGTGCCACGTCCGCACCCGGGATCTGAACCGGTGAATCCCGGGCCGCCGAGAAGCGGAACGTGTGCACTTATCCACTGCGCCACCGGGCTGGACTCTGGAGATATTTTGAAGAGAAGAGTGAGAGTGTGTCTGTGATGGGCAGAAAATTCTCTGAAAGTCATTTCTGTTCACTCAGGACGTTCCACGAGCTAAGACTTGCCATCTCTCCCTTTCACCTCCCCTCTAACCCCCTGAAACACTTTCCATTTTCTCACTGTAGCGTATCCTTCGTGCCACCTCCAGTTATCTCATTCAAATCCAGCCCTGATCACTTCACTAACCTCTTCAAAAGACTATGGTTGTTCTCCACTGCCTTTGGGGTCAAGACCAAAATCCTTAGCATAGCACAGAAGACACTTCACAACCAGGTCCTGTCCTGTCCCCTGAAGCTTCCGCCCCTAGTCCTCGACCTCCACCATCCCGCTGCCCAATACAGCAACACAAAGGAAGCATCTGTCCCACAGGAGGCCTCACCTCTCTGCCCCGTGTGGGAACCCTGGCAGGCGTGGCAGGCCTCCCGGAGCCCCATCTACATAAGAACCAGGTGGTCCTGAGAGAAACAAGGAAAAAGGAATGTTGGAACTAGTGTTGATCCCGAGCAACCTGGCATTAAGGCTCTTCAGTGTGAGCGGTGCCTGGCACTTGCTTGGCTGCCGGGGGAGAGAGATGCTGTGGTGGTTGTAGGAAAGGAATTGTGCTTTACTGGGAAACTAGGCATTGTCTGGAGGAAAGCCCTCGGGTTGTCTGATTCTAATCTTTCATTGCCTTTGAGCTACTTTACAACCTTTTCAGTTGTAAGTAATTGATAGTAATGCAAAATAATCCTCCGACATGCAAATTCTGTCCTGTCTGGTAGGGCTCTCCTTGATTTCCCCAGCCTCTGTGGTGAAATCAGTTTGCTTCTATTTACACATTCATTTCAATATTTCTGATCTATAAATATAGCTGTTCTTTGAGTTATTTCATTGATTCATTGAATCAATGTTTCCTTCATTGATTAGTGAGTAAAATAAGATGTTTAACATATATGTATATAGATCATGATTTTAATTATCTTCGAGCGTAAGACACTGTCTGGCGCCACCAAACTTCTTCCATATCATCCCAGAGAGATGTTGTCTCAGCATCTTCAGGGAGTCAAAGGAGACCGAGGGAGAGACGTCATGATTTCAGGACTGAAAAAAAGAGTCGTGAAACGTTAGCAGAGGAGCCATTCTTCACCCAGAAAGACGGAACCGGCCGCTCAACAGCTACCCCTCGGTCAACGTCGACAAGCAGACGCACCCCAGGTAGGTCAGAAGCGGGGCTGCACCAGCAGTCAGGTTCTGTGACGCGGCAGCCGTAGATTCAGGAGTGCTGGCACAGAAGGACTTCCACGGACATCAGACCAGCCGTGGACAGGGGGCAAAGTGGAGGACTGAGGAATGGATGCGCCGGGGAGCTCAGTGGGCCTCGGACCTACAGATCCTTCTTGTTGACTTTGTTAATATTACCCACATTCTTTGAATAGCCTCCTGTTAAACAGAAACAACAGACCCCAAATGCAGCCACTTATGCTAAGCACCACCGAGCCTTAATCTTAACCCAATTTTAGTTTCAGCCTCTCCCAGGAGTGGACTTTTAAACCAATCAGCCTGGAATCTCCTGATTGATGCTAATGAGGTGGTCTGCCTGAGAAGACCCCCTGCCCTCCCCTAAGGGAAAGTGACCTTGCCTGAAACAATCCACACTTTTAACTTCTCTGTCCACCCTCTTTCTGCCTATAAAAACCTTTCATTTTATGGATAAGGAGAAAGATTAGTGGTTAACAGGGAGTTGGGGGGAGGGTGAAAGGGGTAAAGGGGCACATATACATGGTGACAGATAAAAATTTGCTATTGGTGTGAGCACGATGCAGTCTATACAGAAACTGATAAATAATAATGTACACCTGGGGCCGGCCCGGTGGTGCAGTGGTTAAGTGCGCCTGTTCCACTTTGGCAGCCTGGGGTTCACTGGTTTGGATCCCGGGTGTGGACATGGCACCACTTGGCAAAAGCCATGCTGTGGCGGGCGTCCCACATGTAAAGTAGAGGAAGATGGGCATGGATGTTAGCTCAGGGCCAGTCTTCCTCAGCAAAAAGAAGAGGATTGGCAGCAGATGTTAGCTCAGGGCTAATCTGCCTCAAAAAAAAAAAATAATGTACACCTGAAATTTACACAATGCTATAAACCACATGACCTATTGGGAAAAACACAAACAAAAACAAAACCTTCCATTTTGTGTAACTTCTCGGAGCTGCTGTCTATTTGCTGGACATATTTGCCAATTCATAAATGGCTGAAGAAAGCCAATTAGATCTTTAAATTTACTCTGTTGAATTTTTGTCCTTTAACACTTCTTAAGGTAGATGTGGGGCTGAGGAGGGAATCAAGGATTAGGTTACACTGTACTGTCTTCAGGAAGCTCTCCTGATCTGGTGTTCATTAATACAAGAACCTGGGACAACAGGTTGCATAGGAAAGCAACTATCTTATAACATAAAAAACATCCTCTTGAGCTGACCATTTAGTTAGACGTCCCTCAGTGGAACATTCCTCCCGAAGCGCACTAGCATCCACACCGGCTTTCAATCAAAGACTTGTGGTCAGTCTCTCCTGCGCTGTCAGAAACTGTAAATGTATCTGCCATTTTCAGATGACATCTGTGACTATGTATGCAAGACCACAGTGAAATCAGTTGCAAAATGAAAATTGGAAGTCTTCTAAAAGATGTAGTCTGTGAAGCAATGAGTCTGACCTTGGAGAATTGAATCATGCACAAAGCCATGACAGGCAGGAGGAAACAGTCAATAACAGAGAAAGAAAACTGAGCAGACAGATTTGGCAGACATTAGAGGTGACTCATTCAACGTCTCCCAACCTCATATTTCTTGCCTGCCTCTACTTTAGAGGCTAGAAAAGCTAAAATAACCCCTCTTTCTGTCTTCCCTACAGACAGCAAGAACCAGATGCTCAGGATCAAACCTGGTTTTGCCTCTTCCTGAGCAAGTCGCTTAACTCTCTTTCCCTCCATTTGCTCATCTGTAAAATGTACCTGCCTCATGGAGTTGTTCTGAGGATTAAATGAGTTGATGTATGTGAAGCCCTGAGAATAATTCCTGCAAATAGCGTGTGCTCAGTAAGTGTGACCAGGAGTCCCAGGAGTGATCTGGGAGCAGGGTCACACGCATTCACACCGCTGGTGCAGACGAGGAGACATGATTGACAGTCCCACAGACTGGATGTTTTGGAGGAGAGGTGTTTCACTGAAGGAAACTCTGGATGTCGGGCTGCCCGAAGCTCTAGAGGTCCACCAGCTCAGCTAAGTTGCCGGGGACAGCCAGGGCGATTGTCATAAGTCATCCACTTACCAATGGGACAAGGAGAAGGCTTGTAGCTCCTAGACTATTGAACTCCAGGCATCACCACGGCAGCCCTGGAAGGCTAGTCCCTGGTGAAACCAGTTTGGAAAGTTCTCCTCTTCCTCCCCCGATATTCCTGTTACATTTCCTCATGCGTGATTTTCTCAGCCCTGCAGCGATTCACACAAAGTTGTGATAAACACTCCTTTCCCATCTGTAATGCTAACAATTTGGAATGTGTAATTGTGCCTACACACGGTTGGCTCTCCGTCATCGTTAGTAGAACAGTTTCACCCCGCTTCAGCCACATTTGTCAAGTTCCTACTATTTGCGTAGCTCATGCTTTTCTCCCTTAATAATTCTTCTTTGCAAGCCCCTCAGTTTCTTCCACCTTGTTGGTTATGTTTTCCTAATAGTCCCTCAATTTTCTTGCCCCCACCTTGGACTCTACAGGAACCCAGCCCGGCTCTTGTTCCCCATTGCGTGTCTGGCTGAATATGCACGTCCCATTTCTTGGCTCCACCCGATCCCTTGGCTGTTGAATTTTCTCTAGGGCCTGGTGATGAGTAACTGCACCGAAGCCTCCGCCAAAGCAGTGCCAAGCCCTAAGGGAGGCCCCTGAGCTTCCAGTTACAGGTTCAATCTGAGGAGATGTTTCTCCAACCATCTCCTGCCTTTCTCAATTCCTTCCAGCCATCCATAATCATCCTCCCTGAAGACACAAACCAAATCAAATCTGGTTATGGAATCTCTGAACTTGAAGCAGAGTAGTTGAAACACAGGTTGTAAAGCTTCCATTTTGTGCAAATTTCCAATTTGAAGAGACTAGGTATGCAACCATTTGTGGAATTAATCAATGGAATGTTATTTCATTAACAGGCAGGCCTGGTTAATGCCGATATATAGCAACAACCATCGGGGGACCAGCAAAACGCATGGAGGCTGAGATGGGGAGGCAGGGTCAGCAACACTCTAAAGCTGGGTCCACAAACGTAGCACAAATGGGAAGGATGCGCTGGTGATTTCTTGGTAGTTGTGTTGTGTGGTCATGGATATTTTAACAAGACTATTCAAAGCATAATTTTTAATTTAAAACATTATGGGCAAGCAAACATTTCATGATGGAAGATATACCAAAGGCCAAAAAGCACAGGAAAAATATGTTCACCATTAGTCATCAGGACATGCAAATAAAAACTACAATGAGTCGGGCCGGCCCGGTGGCACAGTGGTTAAGTGCACACGTTCCGTTTTGGCGGCCCGGGATTCACCAGTTCGGATCCCGAGTTTGGACACGGCACTGCGTGGTTAGCCATGCTGTGGCAGCCATCCCACATATAAAGTAGAGGAAGATGGGCATGGACGTTAGCTCAGGGCCAGTCTTCCTCAGAAAAAAAAAAAGAGGAGGATTGGCAGATGTTAGCTCAAGGCTAATCTTCCTTGGGGGAGAAAAAAAACTACAATGAGATACAACTGTATACCTACTAGAATGGCTAAAATTAAAAAGAGTGACAACCCCAAGTGTTGACAAAAATGTAGAGCAACTGGAACTCTCACACACTGCTGGTGGGGATGAAAAATGGAACAGTTGCTTTGGAAAGCAGTTTGGCAATTTCTTATGAAACACACTCTCACTGTATGACCCACTCATTCAACTTCTAGATATTTATCAAGAGAAGTGAAAACGAATATCCACACAAGAACTTACACAAATGTTCTTGACAGGTTTCCTCATAATAGCACAAACTGTGAACAACCCAAATGTCCATCAGCAGGAGAATGGGTAAACAAGATATGGTACATCCACATGAGGGGTCAGCCCAAAGGGATGAGCTGCTGATACAGACAACATGGACAAATCTCAAAATCATTGTGCTGAATGAAGAAAGCCAGACACAGAAGAGGACACACTGTCTGACTCCACCTACCTGAAAGTCTAAATAATGCAAGCTAATCCATAGTGACAGTAAAGCCTAGACATAGGGAAGGAGAGAGGACAGAGTGCAAAGGGGTACAAGGAGCCTGTTGGCAATGAGGAAATAGTTGTTTATCTTGATTGTGGCTGTAGTTTCACAGATGCATAATTTTTCAAAACTCATTGAACTTTAGATACACTTTATTGTATGAAATTACACTTCAATAAAGTTGATTTTAAAATATCATGGGCCAATTTGAAGAATAGCAATTGCTCTTGCAAAAAGCAGAAAATCCTTTTCTTCCTGGAAGCTGCTGGTGAGCAAATTCTAAGTGATTTAGGCTCTCAAAACTATGAATAGGAACAAGTGCAGTGTGTCCACACTGGGTTGGTTTTCCTCCTGAAAGCCACCTGGAGTTTGCCACTCTCAGACTTGGCTTCATTCACAGGCAAGTGAGTGATCCCTCCCCAGTGTAAAATCGTTCTATCCAAGTACGCTTGACCTTGAAAGGGATTTGAGCAGGGAGCTGCAGTTTCTCCAATGCCCCTGACTGCGGAAAGGCCCTTCTCTCTCCAGGAACTGAGCTTCTGGATTCAGGAGTAGTGTCCATTGTAGGGGACTGGAATTGGCCACCCCAAGATATATCTCTTTGGCATGAGGATTATTTGGGGCTGGTTACTTTTAAAAACTGCAGACAGGAGAGAAACTCTGGAAAGTAGAATTTACCTACCCTTTGTTAAGAGACATTTACATTGTAAGGGAAATCTCCATCTGTAAATGTGTCTCCCTCTCTGCACCAGGAAGAGGGGGGAATGACCTTATCTCTAGAAACTCTTATCAATGAGGAAGGCAAGGACTCAAGTCTGCATAATAACCTTACTCTTGTTTACTGTGCTTTTCTGGTGATCTCCCATAACTGACTCCCCCTGCCCCCAACATCCTCCTTTGTCTTTAGCTGAGGATGGTGTTTAAGGTGAGAGCTTCCGCCATTTTGGCGAGTTTCTCAGTTTTTCTGAGCCTCTCCTGTGTATACATGTTATAAAGCTTTGTTTAATTTTCTCTTGTTATTCTGTCTCACATGAATCTAATTCATTGTCTGGCCAGAAGGACCCAGAGTGGGAAGAAGAAATGTCTTCCCTATACCATGAAGCTGAGAAAGAGCAAAGATGCCCATCAGCCCTTCTTCCCTCTCTGCTGCCCCCTCCACAGACAGCCAGATACACCCATACCCGTACCTGCCCTTGGGCACATGTTGTGGCTCAGCGCTTCACATGCATTATCTCATTTATTTCACTGTAACAACTGCAGAAGGCAGATACTGTTGAAATGCCTACTATACAGATGAGAAAACAGGGTCAGAGAGTTTATGTAATGAACCCAAGATTTGCTGCTAGTAAGTGGCAGAGCTGTGATCATAAACCAGACATTTGAACTCCAGAGCCAACATCTTAATCACCTCTCTCCCTAACATGGAAATCCACTGAGTCGACAACTGTTCCGCTGAAATGGGCCTCCCTTTTCCTCCTGTGACTCAGGCATCACTCTGGGCTCTGTGCGCACTGTCCCCTGTGTGGTGGCATGAGTCCAGAGTGCCAGGCTTCTTCACTGGTGCTTTGCTGCCTCAGGAGGGCGAGGAGCCCATCACACGGGGCAGGGCTTTCCTGGTTGCCTGAGTCCCCACACAGGGAGGGCCCACACCTCCTGGAGGAAGCCAGATCCAAGGGGCGATTCATTCTTCCAGGGACATTCAGGGAAGAAAGCATGACAGGCCTGAAGCCTCGCTCCTCGGGAGCGTCTCTCTGCAGAGCCACAGCCTCACTGCCATGGACATCTGGTTTTTTGTTTTGTTTTTGTTTGTTTGTTTTTTGAGGAAGATTAGCCCTGAGCTAACTGCTGCCAATCCTCCTCTTTTTGCTGAGGAAGACTGGCCCTGAGCTAACATCTGTACCCATCTTCCTCTACTTTATATGTGGGACGCCTACCACAGCATGGCGTGCCAAGCGGTGCCATGTCCGCACCCGGGATCTGAACCGGTGAACCCCGGGCCGCTGAAGCAGAACGTGCACATTTAACTGATGTGCCACTGGTGGCCCCTGGCTTCTTGCTTTAATCAGCTGCTCCAACACCACGCAGCTCAGCGAGGCTGTAAAGAGGCAGCCCTAAAGACACATCGGCCTGCCATACCCTTCCTCTGCTCAGTCTTCCTCCCCGCCCCAGTTCTTTTCTTTCCTGTTTATTATGTAACAGGGCTCTGCATTAACCTTTTTCTTTTTAATTCCTGCCTCTCTCGGGGCAGTGAGTGTGGCAATCTGGATGTCCAGATACTGCTGCTGCCTGGCTTCCAGAGCTGGCGTCCACACGAATAGCTCTCATGGCTGGCCACGGGCATCCTGCACTTCACCTTGGAGGAGCCATGCCACCCGCGTCCTCCCCCTGCGAGAGGGTAACACGGCACGCAGCGAGGGCCACTTGCGATGAGGCACGCACGGCGCTGGGAGATGACGAATAGAGGTTGGGCACAATGGACCCTGCCTGAGTTGGGGCACTGTAGACTGGCACTTCGGGGAGAGAGGCTCCGCGGCTCTCCCTTTGAGTCCACACCACGTGAGACCTCTTCAGCAGATACGGTTGTAAGTGACTCAAGTCTCTGAATCTCATGTAGAGACTACGTCACTCCTCAGGGGCAAGGACCCTGGTGTTTCTCCTTTGTATCCCCAGTACAAGATGTGCTCGATGAATGTGTGCCGACTTGTGAAGCCAGCCATAACACAGGTTATGGCACGGTGAGGAAACGGGACTCCTGGAATGTGGGGTAGCAGCTCCATCCTGCTCTCTGCTGTCTATAAATTGGCCCAGCGCACCACTTCTTCTCCTGCCCTGTGTAAAAAGTCAGGCACTTCCTGTGACTTCTTTGTCCATGTCTTAAGTCACAAACTCAGTATATAATATGTCTAGGCCAGATAAAATCCAAAACTCCACCTGCGATTTAAAGGCCTGCAGCAACTCTTGGGCACGTGGCCGCCCGGGACAGACAGGAAGGCTCTGCCTGGGGCCGAGGCCGTGTTTGTCTTCTCTCCTATTCCCGCCTTGTTGATTTCTGCTTCCTCCATTTTGCCTGCTGTGGTTTCTGGCCTCCCTGGGGTCTCAGGGTCCCAGGAAAGTTCTGAATGGACTGGCCCTGTCGCCTGCTGGCTCCAGGCTCTCTCAATGTGGCAGGCATTCAGAGCAGATGCTTCCTCTCAGGTGTTTGCAGTTCTTTGGAGAGCTCTGCTCCTCTTCCAAAGAAAACACAAATTATCCAACTTGCAGCTCTCTTGCCCTGAATGAATTCAATATTATTCCACTGGTACCTGACCCAGGATACCAGCCCCTAGGAAACAAGCCAGACCTCCTCTCAGCTCAGTCTGCCCCTACATGGACCTCTGGAATGCGACCTAAGGTATCCCCGTGCCCGCTCTCTCTCCTCTTGGGACCCACATTTGGTGCACAGGGAACACATGTTATTAGCCTGACAAAGTCTGAGTGACCTCTGGTCCCAGCCTAACCTCTCTCCTTTGCTCACCCCCAAAGCTGTTGGCCAGCCCACCCCTCAACGTTGAGGTTCACTTCCCAGGCCAGAGTTGACTCCAGACCACCATGACTCAGTTGTGGAGCCCCCATCTAGCTCTGCATTGGGTGTGAGACGGGAGCAATCCTTGCCCCTTGGCTGGAATCAGACTCCAGTGAACCAACAATGCTCTTCCAAAAATCTGCTTCCCCACCCCTCTCTTATCTCTACTCCCTTCGGTCCTTCATGTGGCCTTGATGCAGGGGAAGAGCTCAAGAGGCTGTAGGCACTTTTCTGCCAAATCCTTTGGAAGCGTGCACATTGGAATGCAGCGTCTATTACTTTTCTGGTGCCTCAGCAGTTACACATACACCTAAAGGGACCGAAGCATCAATGCTAGTGAGCTTAACGTACAACTCCTTTGCCCGCACAGTGAGGTGCAGGCTGGTGGAGGCGCTGTGCTGACTAATCTGGCCCCCAGATGACGCGTGTTTGTGCCCTGACAGCTTCAGGCTGAAGAAGAGGCCCCATAAACATGAAGTCAAGGTTTTTGTGATGCAAGATTAGAAGCGTTTTCTCCTAGGGGAGCCTGTAATGGCCACAGCTCACTGAGAGCAGCTGAAAGGAAGCAATGGGCCCCGCCCCGCAGCCTTCCACGGCCGTGGTCACAGAGAACTTGGGGTCTGCCAACAGAGTGTTTCCCAGTAGTCCCTGTGGGAATGGATGTGAATATCCACATGGAATAGAAGGGAAAAGTCCAAAATAAAGTGGCCTCAGGAGGTCCGGGGGTTGAGGGAGTTGTAGACAGCTGGGGCTGGCTTTAGGAACATCATGCCAGAGGCCAACTTTCCCCCTACCTGCAGGAAAAGAGACAGAAATGGTTCTTAGGGTGTTCTCCCGGCCCCTCAGTAGACGTGGCATGCTGGTTTGGGTGACCAACAGACTTGGTTGACATTTGAAGGCAAGGCAGAGACATTTGGGTGGTGACAGTGGTTGGAGACAATGCCAGGCAGTGAATGTCTGATAGAACTCCATTTGAAGGATCTCTCCACTGAGGGCTGAGAAGTGCCAAGGGGATTCAGGGCCAGAACCGATAACTCCGCAGACTATCGGGCAGAGGAAATCATTACTGCTCATGGGGTTCAGAACACACTCCCCAAAAGATAGCACCTTGGAATACTGAGTATTTTAAGCTGAAGGAGTTTGAGAAAATGGCAGCAAAAGGACTTAAAATCCTCATGTGAGAAATGCCCTTGTTATACCTGGAGAAAAGGAACATCCTAATCTCTGAAGACAAAAGGACACCAAGGGGCTGGCCCGATGGTGCAGTGGTTAAGTGCGCACGTTCCGCTTCTCGGTGGCTCGGGGTTGGCCGGGATGGATCCCGGGTGTGGACATGGCACCGCTTGGCACGCCATTCTGTGGGAGGCATCCCACATATAAAGTAGAGGAAGATGGGCACGATGTTAGCTCAGGGCCAGTCTGCCTCAGCAAAAAGAGGAGGATTGGCAGTAGTTAGCTCAGGGCTGATCTTCCTCACAAAAAAAAAAAAAGGACACCAAGAAGAATTTTAACAAACTGGCCTTGCTAAATTTCCCCTAGTTTACCACACTTACCTCATACTCCTCAACCTATCATATTTTTATATGACTGCCCACTCTTCATCGAACCCAGCATAAAAACACTCAGGTCTGTTTCTTTGGGTCTTCATTTCCTTATGAAGGTTCTCATGTCCCATAAAACTTAAATAAAGTTACCTGCTTTTCTCCTGTTCACCTGTCTTTGCCAGTTTACTTTTCAGACCAAGCAGAGACCCTAACATGGTCAAGGAGAGCTTTTTTCTCCCCTACACTGCTTGGGATTCCTTTCTCGTTAGCACCACATCTAATGGCTCAGAATCCTAAAACATGAAATCCACAGGTAGATCCAGGGCCCGGCTTTCCCCAGAATCCTTGCCTCTCCTCCAGGCTCAGGAAGTGGGTGGGACCATTGAGAAGGAAACTAGGAGACTGTTTATTTCTGGAGCCCAGGACCTAAGAAGCTTAGTCCTGGTTTCTTCCCATCTGTGCCACCAATCAGAAACATCACCCCAAAACTGCCCATCCAATAATGATCTCCCACCAACCTTTGCCAAGAAGTCTCTAAAGAGTTCACCAAAACAGCCTCACTAGCTTTCATAGTATCTTCACTTTTCCAAGTGAAATTCCTGCCCACCCACCAAACCCTCCCCTCCTCTTCTTCTGGGGAGGAGGGAGGAAGGAAAGATATATCTGCCAGTGCCTCTGAGCCCAAAGGACTCTTTTCTCTTCTCCTCATCTTCACATATAGTTCCCAAGATCTTATTTGTGAAGGTTGAAATAAAGAGGAGCAGAGACTTCTGGGAAACTAGACTAAGGCCAAGATCTGATGGCGTGAAGGTTTAGTCTGGGGAAACCCTGAAGACCCAGGAAGGAGCTGAAGACATCCAGGCTTGGGACAACGGCCCGGGTTGTTGGGAGGTTGTGGAGGAGCGCTTTGGACATGGACCCGATGTTGCCACTCAGCACTCAGGTTAAAAGGCCCGGCTTGCCTGTCGATCAGGACTAGGACAATGCCCGAGACAGTCCAGACGAACGTATGATGCTGCCGAGCTGCATGCTGCAACTCTGCGGGTATCTGCTCAGCCCAAGCGCACTGACTTGGATGACTCAGCAGGAGCAAAGCAAAGTCAGGCCCTGGGCCCGCGAAGCCCTGCCGGCAGTGCAGGGGAGAAACCCTCCATCTGTCTGACTGGAGGGAACCTTCAGGGGAGAGACCTTAGAGAATGTGTGTCCAACTCAGACATTTCTGCGACAGGTGCTTAAAAAAAGGACATACATTTAGTTATCATGGAGGAATTATATCTATTTTCTCTTTTGCCATAACATAAACCTCACGTAAAAACAGACGATTGAATGACATGGGGTGGCAAGTGATAGTGCAATTCCGTAAGGGTTTGATTTCAGATTAAAATCCACTTTTACCAATGTTTACGCTACAATTTCACCTGTTCAAATATACACCCAATGAAAATCCCAAACTTTCAGCTTCTAGGTTACAATATGTTTTTTTTTCCTGAAGAAGATCAGCCCTGAGCTAACATCTGCTGCCAATCCTCCTCTTTTTTGCTGAGGAAGACTGGCCCTGAGCTAACATCTGTGCCCATCTTCCTCTACTTTATACATGGGACACCTACCACAGCATGGCTTTTGCCAAGTGGTGCCATGTCTGCACCCGGGATCTGTACCAGCGAACCCCAGTCCACCGAGAAGTGGAACATGCGAACTTAACCACTGCACCACTGGGCCGGCCCTACAATACAATGTTTTTAAATTTCCTCTTTTTTTTTTTTTTTGGCCAAAAATCTCCAGCTGTTTGAAATCCAACAATCATCCCTTAGACCATTTAGTTCCTAAAAGCATGTCCTACATCAGCCTGTGTGCCTTGCTCGGAGGGAAGAAGGAAGCTCTGAAATCAGCCTTTCCCCTTCAGAAGGTTTGTAATTCACAACAAGATCATTGCAAGGGCTTGACAGCTAATGTATTTCATAAAGTAAATATTTTAAGATTTAACTCATCACACCACACATCCATCACGTGAGGCTTGGCACCCTTGGAGGTTTCGGTTGCATGTTCCGAGCAGGCTGAGCAGTGGTGGGCATTCCCAGCAGGCTGGTTCTGGTAGGAAGCTGAGCCCCTTTCATTTAGATGAAACGTGGATCCAATGCCTTTTAATGGGATTTATATTCAATTAGGCAACAAATGGAAGGAAAATTCTACCGGCGAACACATCTTAGATAACAGAATTAAGCTAATTTACCTCAACCTGATACTATTTTGTTCCTCCTAGAACACAATATATAGTATAGAAAATTCTAAAGTTTCCTTTAATCTTCATTGTTCTTTCCAGTTTTGTCTGTGCCTGAAAAACACAGACAGCCCTGAATGATGGGCCTACCAACTCTGATGCTTCTCTCTGAGGCTCGAAGAGTCTTGATCGTAAGTGACTCCTCATCCATCGCTGAGCCCAGCCACACGAGCATGCCTTCTGCATCTGCACAGAGCTGTCTTCAGAATGCCAGCTGGTTGTTCACGGTGACCTCTGGCAGTCGCCATGGACTAAACCAGACATTCCTCTTCCAATAAATGGCTTAAATGAACTTCTATAAAACATACAAGGTCGAAAAGGTAATAAGATTTAGATAAATCACCACAAAAACCCCATTTAAAAACAAAAAACATTCCTACCCTTGCACAGGCGAACCGTACGCCAGCGAAACAGAGACGGTGGACAGCCCACTTCCGCAGATGGTCTTTTGCTGAAGTTGCGAAATTGGAGCTTTAAAATGGATTCAGGAAGGCCAGTTGTTGAAAATAACATCAAATATTGAGTAAAGACATTGCCCACCAATATGGTTATGACTAAATATATATATATATTTTTTTCCTTTTTCTCCCCAAAGCCCCCCGGTACATAGTTGTATATTCTTAGTTGTGGGTCCTTCTAGCTGTGGCATGTGGGATGCCACCTCAGCGTGGCTAGATGAGCAGTGCCATGTCCCCGCCCAGGATCCGAACTGACGAAATACTGGGCCACCTGCAGCGGAGAGCACGAACTTAACCACTCGGCCACAGGGCCGGCCCCGACTAAATATATTTTCAAATGCGTGTTTGCTTAAATGATCATCCTTTCCATCCTTGTCAAATGTCATAGCCTTGATGGTTTGGCTTTACTGAAACAATAGCAAGCAAAATCAATAACAACAACTAAAATTACAGAGGTGCTTAGGCCTTTGGCAAGCAAGGGTAAAGATTTTACTTCAAACCTTCCCCCTGGGATAATGCATCTACCAACCAGCATTTGTCATTAAGTTTAGGGGTTTGAAGGAAGTAGGCATGTCACTCACTCAGCTGCTTGAGGTACCATTTTCCTTGGCCATTTATAGTGGTCCAGAGTCCTGCCTTTGGCCTTGGCTGGTCAGACACTCAGTCTTGAGAGGGCCCCAGATTTGACTGAAGGCTGACTCATGGTCATAAGAGGCTGACGTACAAAGCCACATACTCACAGTAATTTCCAGTGAGAAATAGAGCAGTCAGTTGGGCTAGATGCACACGTCAGCCCGAGCAGCCCATTCTTTCCTGCAGGCGAGGGAAGCCAGTTTAGCTAGTGGTCATCTGATCTGTCTAGAGTCAGAGCAAGGGGCAGGAGTTACAGGAGTCAGGGGCTTGGTCCCAGCAGATTTGGATGGCCCATTGGACGATCTCTACAATAGATCTTCCTGTCCCCCACATTGACTGGGCACTCGCTTCCCTGGGTAGTGTTTGAGTGGGCGCTAGTAATATTTGCTTCAGCCACTCTTCTTTTTCTAATTTCCATGGCCAACCAATTCCCTCTTAATGACACTTTCTTTCTTTAGGACATTTGATTAAGTCATCAGCAGTCTGGCTACCTGGGAGCCACTATCTATCTCTAAAGTGACTTTGCACATCTCTGCTCTGAGCCCTTTTGAACTTAAAGGATAATTTATTTTCCCTTTTTCAGCCTCCACTTAAAACCTGTAAGGAACACTAAAGGAAAGCAGAGAAAGATCCCTGAAGATTGTGTATTATCAGGAAGGTGTGCTGTCCTAGGGAGGGAGACTTTGAGGTGAAGTGGTCACTGAGCTGGTGGAGAGGAGACAGAAGTCACGCCATGTGTGGGTAGTAGTGAGGGATGTGGCAGGGACCTGTGGTAACAGTGAAGAAAGAGAAGCAGGTGGCATGTCAACCGCCTCTGAGAGTCTGTCGTGCTGAGACCGTGTCTTTTTCCCAAATGTTTCTCCAGCACCTAGCAGTGTCTGCTACATAGTAATTGCTCAGTACATATGTAGAGCAGAGATCAAAGAAACTAATTTATTTAGAGTAAAGGATTCATGCTGAAGAATTTCGTGTCGTAGAGTCCTGCATCAGTGGAAAGAACAGTGGAGCCGGAATCAGAGGGTCTGAGTTGTGTGATCCAGTGTGTGACCTGGAGCAAGTCAGCTGACCACTTTGGGCTAGGTTTCCTCATCTGTAAATCAAGGATGACAATACTCAGTCTGTCCACTTCACTGGATTGCTGTAAAAAACAACTACAACAGTGAGTGGAAAGCTGCTTGGGAAAGGACAGTACGTGCAGAAGGTGGTGGCAGTGATGATAAATAACCTAGCTCCTTTGGCTATTCTAAGGAAAAGCCATTAACAAAGAGAGTTGCCAGTCTGTCTCTGCTGAAGTCCCCATCTGTGATGTAAGATCATGGGTGAGGCTGCTGATGAGGCTCCAGGGGCCTGGAGAAGCAACAGGGGTTTCTCACCCAAGGTTGGCAGACCTGCCAAAATTAAGAGCAAGCACAGTTGAGAGTCAGTTGAAAAGCTGAGCTCAATAAAAACAGGAGATTCTAAATAGGGCAACACAAGTGAGGCATCAAGAGCAGAAGCACGATCCAGGACTCTGAGCATCACGGAGGGGAGATGACAGCAATGTTCTCAAGTAAGCACGTGCCCAGAGAAGGGTGACAGCCTGTAGCTCCTTTTTATTAACAGCTTTATTGAGATATAATCATATACCATATAACTCAACCATTTAAAGGGTACAATTCAAGGGCTTTTTGTGTATTCACACAGTTATGCACCCCCCATCACAGTCAATTTTACAACAGTTCATTAGCCTAAAGAGACAACCCCTACCTCTTAGCCATCACTCCATCTCCCCACCCCACCAGCATCCGGAGGCAACTACTAATCTACTTTCTGACTCTATAGATTTGCCTATTTTGGACATTTCAAATAAATGGAGCCATACCATATGTGGTCCTTTGTGAATGGATTCTTTCAATTAGCATGTTTTCAAGGTTCAACGAATACTGTAGCATGTATCAGTACTTCATTTCTTTCTCTTGCTGAATAATATTCCATTTTATGGATATACCACATTTTGGCTATCCATTCATCAGTAGATGGACCTCTACTTAAAAGAACACTGTGGACCACTGGAAAATCCATTTGGTAAGTGACTCTTCCTTTCACCTACACACTGCCAACAGAGCAAGTGATTCACGCTGTTGTCCAGTTGTGAGAGTTGCATTGAGCCCCTATCTTGAGACCTGAATACCTGAGGACCAGCCACTGAGGCCAGGGCTTCCCTGAGACAGAATGTCTGGAGCTTCCACTGCATAAAAGTCACAGACTCATCCAGATATCAGACCTCCAAACTTTTCCCCGTCAGCCATATGAGCTTGATACCAGCCCTGCTATCAATTTCCCTACATCAAACCCAGCATACATGGAGTTAAAACCAAAGAACTTATTCCTGCTTACTCCCTGGTTTCCTGGCTCCAGAATCCACTATCCTCCCTGGAGACAAATGGCCAAGGACAAGCACCTGCATTCACTATCTCTTCCCCACAAAGAGATACAGGCTGGTGCAAAAGCTGCTGACCAGCCAAGGTCACAGGCTCCCTCCTCTCTGCAAGTTGTCTCAAGGCCAAAGACAGGCTGGTGGGAAAGCTCCGACCAGCAAGGCCATATGCTCCCCCTCCCCTACCTAAAACCCCAAATAAAAACCCTTTCTTTCAGCTTTTCAGGGAGTTTGGGATTTCAGCCTTAGCTGCTGTAGGGGAGGAAGACTTTTCCTCTACCTAATGTGGGTTCATCTGGCCAGAGAACAAATTAAATTCACATGAGACAGAATAGCAAGAGAAAATTAAACAAAGCTTTATGAGGACCACGGCCCGGGGAATTTCTTCCTGAAGGAAGAAAGGGCACCGAAGAAGTGAGGTATACAGAGTGGTTATATAACCCCAAAACAGGACGTTTCACATATGATTGAAATGTCCCTCCCACAGTGGGTCTGCTGTCTCGGAGGGCATAGCAGGAGGCAAGTCTATTGTCGTGAGCTGGGTGGTCACAGGTGAGCGCAGCAATCAGTTCCTAGCCTAAGGAAAGATGCTTAATCCTTAAAGAAATGCCAATGTTGGGAGGGGGAGGGAAGTCATTTACAGGAGGTTACCAGAAACAGGAATAAGATTATTATGCAGATTTAAGTCCTTGCCTTTGGTATTGATTAAGAGTTTCTAGAGATAAGGTCATCTCCCCTTCTTCCTGGTAGAGAGGGGGATATCTTTACAGATGGAGAGTTCCTTTACGATGTAAATGTCTCTTAACAAAAGGGTAAGCAAGTTCTACTTTTCAGTTGCTTTCCTGTTTGCAAAGAAACCAGCCTCAAATAATCCTCATGCCAGAGACATATCTTGGGGTGGCCGTTTCCAGGTCCCCACACTGCCCTTTGTCCTTGCTCAATGCTGTGCAATAGTAAAGTCCTACTTTCTTCCCAGAGTCAAAGATTGGCTTGCTGCGCAAGGGGTGAGCGAACTCACTTCAGGTTCGATATCAAGCTCACAGCCCCAGACTCCAGACCCTAGCTCTGGCTGTGCAAGAGGCTCTAGAATTAAACATTACGAGGTCGGATCCCCTCCAGCTGGGAGCCCCAGTCAATGAGATAAGGGAGGTCGTACTGGACTGAGTGGAAGGCTGCTGGGGGCACCACAGGCAGGGAACCAGGTCTGCCTTCCCCAGAGGCCAAGGGAAGCTGGGAGCGAACATGAACAAGTGAAGACCTTTCTCTCGGAGCTCGTGTTCCCCTTTGGGTGAAACAGGTCACACCTGATCATTTCTGGCCTTCAGCCTGGGATCCCCTCTTGCTCTGTAAGACCTTCTCTTCTGAAAGATGAAGACAATAGGGCCTCTTAACAGATTCTCTTGTCTTAATTGTGTGCTTTTATAGTTTTCTGAGTTTATAAGTGGCACATTCAATGAAAATTTGAAGGAAAAGAAAGCAAAGCAAAAAGTATAAAGAAAAGAACAGTGACTTTGCACTCAGATTTAATTGCTGCATCTGCTGTTTGCTCATTCTGGAAGTTTCTATTTTATATGTGTAGATCTCCTGGACTTCTGCCTCGCGGTTTCTCACCTCTTGGTGTCATTTTTCTCTCTCTTCAACTGTGGGGAAATGTCTCCATGTCTTCTTGCCCTGGTTTAGCATCAACCATGTCCATCTGCCTCCACGCATGTCCAGACGTGGCGGCTGTGTCTTCTAGCTGTCATCACTCTTCCTGCCCCAGTGCTCCCCTTTTCTGTCTGCCTGCTCCCACGTCTTGGGGGCAACGTGCCCTTGACTCTGAGGATACAGACTAGAGGTGGTTTACGGCTTCATAATGGTCATGAGGTGATACTTCCAGAAGGGAACAGTTTTGCTCTGATTTTTCAGACCAACCCCCTCTTTCGTCTTAAAAAAGATATTTCAGTATGTCCGGTGGTTTTTCTCCACAAAGAGGGGCTGTTCCTGTTTTCCCAGTGTTGGGAGGTGAGACAGATTCCAGCAGCAGCTGTGTAGCTCACTAACCCCGCAGTCCTAGTGAGGGGAATGACGAGATTGTCTGTGGTTCTGCTTTCCCACGTGAGAAGTCTGGTTACAAGCGGGAAGTCAGTGGACTCGACAGCTGGAGGCAGCTTTGGAGCAGTCCAGCCCCATGCTGCAAGTCCTTTTCAGAGTTTGTTGGGCAGCCCAAAGTCCATGGGGCATCTTACCCTGCCCTGGCCACCACCGCCCTCCCTGGGAACCCGCCTCACATTTGGAGACACCATCTGCTGTTGCTGGGAGCTGGGAGTGAGCGCCGCAGACGCCTTCTCACGGTACAGGGCTCTGGCACGGGCGGGACTGAGCTGTCACACCTTACCTCAGGTCCTCCGATCGCCGCCTTCGCCTTCCCTGTGGATGCTCATCCCTGCAGCCTCTCCTTCTCCTGGATAAGGGATTTTAGAAGGGACCTGCTTGAGCTCCCTTCCACTCACTCCCTGTGGCAGACATGACATCATCATTGGCCCGCAGTGTCTGTCCCCCTTCCTCCTTGCCTCCAGAACACTGTTTTTGTTCCTGGGGCCATTGTGGGCAACCCAAGGTGGCCATGATTCACCTAAGCTGGTGGTTCTCTGGGAAGGCTGTTAACCACACCAGGAGGTGCTTTGGAATGTGTGTGTGTGTGTGGAGGGGCTTGTAAATGTCTGAATGATTGAAGGGTGCCAGAGAGCAGGGGGTGCTGGGTGCCCTGCATGTGTGGGAGAGTTGTGTAGCACAAAGCCCAGCCCTGTGTATGCTCTAAGCCCACCGGAAATTCATGGAGAGAAAACTGTGTCATCTGCACCCAACAATCTAACTCCATTTTGTATATAAGCACAAAATATTTGTGTCACAGCTTTAACAAACACTAAAATTTTCCAAGAATGCAGCTATTGCGTAAATTTAAGAAAGATTGTGCTATGCTTTGTTGTTTGTGCTATGTTTTGAAATTTACCAGGAGCTGTTCAAATTACAGAAAATAACATCACTGCCAGGCATCACTCCTCCATCTGAGTTGACAGTGCCACACCCCAACAAGGCAGCTGTCACGTGTGAGCGTGGGATTGAGGGGATCTGAGTCTCCATTAAAAGACTTAGACTCAACTGTTATTAAATAAAGGGAGAGGCATGAAACACAAGTATTTGAATTAAATTCATAATTAAAAATTGTTTTCAAAATAATTTCGTGTTTGTCATCCGTATTTAAAATTTTTTTTCTTTAGCATAATGATAAGATTATTGTGAGAATAATGACATTTATTTATTTTGGGGTTGCCTATTGTTTTTCAACCTTATTTGGATCCTCTTGCCAGAATTGCACCAAACACCTTCTCTACAGCCCCTTTTATTATTATTTTTTCTAGAACACATTCTAGTCCATTGCTTATTGAAACACAAGGCCTCCAAGGGATTTTCAGGTCCTCAAGGCTAAGTGTCTATCTTGATGTGTCTTTGAGATGTCACTCTATAAATAGTAAATGGGTTTTCTATGGCACTTCGTTCCCTGTCCCATGTAGTAAAGAAAGAATTATTGTGACACTGCATTTAGCAATAAGGCTCAGCTTACTGAGAGAATGTCACAGTCCTCACCGCTTCCACTTCCATAGGCTGTAATTTGTCTGGACTGTTAAGGTTTTTCTCCCTCTTTCTTTTGTCATATGCAAACAAGTCTGGTTTGTTACTACTTATACTTACACTGGTTTGTATCCTAGTGAGCACTTGAACCTCTGCTCTTTCACCTTCCCGTCCTTGTGTGGAATATCTTCCGATCTTCTTTCTTTTTTTTCTCAACCATTTCTTATAAGTAGGTGCAACATCTGACTATGACAGTGTCTTCTAGTGGAGGCACACTGAGGCAATTATGCACTGAAATGCATAATATTTTATTTTAAACTACCTTCCTCTTATTTCTTATTTTTATGTTATAGTTAGGGCATTACTCTGAAATTATGGATATAGTTGGGTTATATGATCTTCATTGCTTTTCAGGATAAAGCAGTGTTACAAAATATTTGTTTTCTAAAAGGAGGGATTTGTCCTGATAGGATTGGGTTTAGGGAAAATACGACTGTCTTGTCCCCCAGTATCCCAGCCTCCCTGGAGCCCGCAGGCCGTGTGCCCCAGTTCCAGCCAAGCAGACGCCTGTGGGTAGGAGAGTGTGGGAAAGCTTTGTGTTCTCTTGATGACGGGGACACAGTGGCTTGCCTGTATCCTCTCCCTTTTTTGTTACCTGGAATGCTGATACATGGCTGAAACTGTACTTGTGACCATCGGGTGTCAAGTCCAAGGAGGAAACCAATAAACTCAGGACAGCAGACCCAGAAGAGAAAGTGCCAGAGCACCCAGACTACATCTTTGACCTACTGAACCAATGCAAATAATTCCCTACTTCTGGATAGTTATGTAGGAAAAGTGTTCTTTAAGCCATTGTAAATCGGGTTTTCTGTTACCTGCTTCACTAACTAATAACCAACCATTCCTTTGCCTACACTGATGCCCAGGCTAGCTGGTCTCACCTGTAGCTGCCACACCAACGACTTGGGAGCATCCTGAATCAGCAGTGACTTGGAAATCACTATTCTAGAAAAATCTGTGAATGAGATCTCTTCCAGTATGCACCACTATTCTCGCGGAAACTGCCCACATTCTCCTCAGAACTCTCCATTTTGAATGCTTCTTCAATCTTATGAATAAACTGTCGGGGGAACTCGACCCAGTGAGCGCGGCCTTTGACGCATCCTTAGGAAGGCAGCTGGGCGGTGGGCCCTAGCACGGCCTGGAGCCGAAACTGCTGAAGCTGAGGTTCTGTAGGACAGCAGTCACCAGAGTTCTGTTGTTCCGTAACGCCAGTAGCACAGATGAAATAAAAGCAAATCTATTAACTCCGCTGCTGTTACCACTTCACGCTAATTATTTAGGTGAAGTGGTTTTGCCTTAATTATGGAACATTATTCAATTAAAGTGCATTTGACCACCCACAACTTTTGTTCAAGAGCACTTCACACACAGACACCTCTAATCAGAGCACAAAGCACTTAAACAAATACTTAAACGCTTACACGCGTGTAAAAACCATAAGGCATGACATTCTTCCTCCTAAAGGGAACCTTCGGCCATTGTGTCTGTGCAAGACCAGGCTTTAGAAATAATGAGTAACCAAGAGTGTTCACGCAGAGTATTTAGAGGAGTGTGGGAAAGGCACCAAAACTATATTTGTTCTCCAAAATCCAAAAAAATCCTTGACACCATCTTTGTAGCGAAATATAAAATGATGGAAACTATAATACAATTGATTTATTCCCTAACCAACCAGCAGAAAATACAATAGAGACTTTAAGAGACAATTTGCAATAGGATGTGGAAGTTATTGTGTCCAGAAATAGGTCACTTACTATAATTTCAGGGAAAAGTTTGAGTTGGTGCTTAATAACTGCTCTTTTTCTCAGTGCCTGGGGTGCGCCAGGCTGTGTGCTGGACGTTGGCCAAGATCAATAGCAGGAGAGACACTGTCCCCGCCGCCTCTCAATTGGCAGTACGAGGCTGGGGCAGGTGCTCAAAAAGGAAGGTGCAAAGGTTGCTACTACCCAGATCAAGATGAGCCTTGGGGACAGACATGTCAGGGGTTTGGACTTTGCTCCAAGGGCATAGAGAAGTCACTGGAAGTTCTGCATAAAGTCTCTGTGTCACTTTTGCATTGTAAAACCATCTCCCTGGCTGCAGAGTGGAGACTGCATGGAGAAGGAGCATGACTGGAAGCCAGGAGTCCAGCTGACAGGTGCAGAGGTGCGGCAGCGAGGAGAAGCAATGAGACAGCTTGAAGAGAGATTTAGGAAGCAGACTTGAAAGGACTTGCTGAATTACTGGGCATTGGCTTGGGACGCTTATGATTCAATGGGTCTGAGTCTGGGTCCAGGAAGCAGAACGTGTTTAACAAATACAAGCCAAGAGTTTTGAAAGTACGTAGCATTTCCCCTATCTCCACTTCGTGACTGAGCGACTGGAGTCCTAAAGCTGGTGAGCGATGTTCCCTAGGTGACAGCCTGAAAATGTGGCTGCTCTCTTGGTTAGTTGGCACTTTGTGCTTATTTCTATTTGTGAGTTCTACCTTTCTTTGCCCTCCAGCAAACCTCTGGGCCAAGAGGAGGTGACAGATGTGTCATACAGGGCACCAGAGTGAGCAGTCTTTGAAGGAAACTTCCTACGGCCTCTGTGTTAGTAGAAGAAGAGATTGAGGACATTCCTTGAGGGTTTGCCCTCAGGTCAGGTTCTGTCTGGATGCTATATTTTATCTCATTTTATATAGTATTATCCTTGTTCTGATGAGAAAAACTTAGACTCAGGAAGGTTAGGTGATCTTTCTAAATCACGATTAGGAGTTTATGGTGTCATACCTCAGGTCTGTCTGGCCTCACACCATCGTCTGGTGCCTCCACTGAGCAACAGTCATGGTGGGGCGTGAACAACAGGGCCATTCCCTTCTTTACCACCATAACACTACAAGATGATATGTGGCTGAGCCCAGTGCAACCACAGTCCCATCTTGAGCCTGTGACTTGGGATTTCTCCCTGCTGATAGGCACATCAGTTAACATCTGCTGAAATTTAATACTTGAGTCAATCTTTGGCTAGCACTGTGGATCTGACCTTCCACCCACTTAGAGAAAGTGTGGAGGCCTTTTCCACTGTCAGATACAAATGAGATCCAACTGCCTGGGACTTCACCCCCTTGCCAGATGTTTTATATGTTAAGTTTCCTGCCCAGTGTATCTTTTCATTAACCATACTTTTTTTAAGCTGCAGGCTGCAACCCATTAGTGATCCCAAAATCAATTTAGTGGATCACAATAGCCTTTTAAAGTATTGGAATAGACTATCCAAGAATAGAACAAGAACAGAAAATATGAGAACATACCTCACTGAGTAAAGGGTGCTATTTTGTGAAACTTATGTATCAGTTGTGTTTGTATGTGATGATAAAAAGTATATTTCTTACTCTGAGTTGTGGCACAAAAAAAAAGAAAGAAAGAAAACCACTGCTTTGGAGGCTCTGTCATCCTTCCTTTCTGGTTCCTGAAAGAGCAGCCCTCTCTGCCCACGGGAGAAGGTTAACTTACAAGCTGAGAGATGGAAGGGAAAGGAGAGGCGGAAGGTTGAGTCTTCAGGCAGCCAGGAAGATAACAGCTTGCAATGAAGAGAGACGCCCTTGTCAGCAGGGCATCCTAGGCTAGCGTGCTCAGAGAGACGCCGCCGTGTACACTGCATTATTCTGTTGCATCCACTTTACTGTTTTCCCACGTCTCAAGATTGCTTTGGGATACTGCTTTGTGGATACTCAACAGTTTGGCTTCCTGGATGCTGCAACACGAAACAAAGAAGTGTGTATATTTCTTTTTTAACTTTTTATTATGGGAAAATTTTAACCACATACAAAAGTAGTCAGGATAGTTTAATGAAGCCTCACATATCACCACCCAGCTTCAACAATGGTCAGGTTGCGGTCGATCTGGTTGCCTCTGTAACTTACCCACTTTCCATGTATGCTATCATTTCATGCATGAATATTTCAGTGTGTATTCAAAGAGGGGATGTTCGAATGTTTATGTCTGCTGGGGTCCTCCAAATCTGAGCCTCATCTGCCGCGGCTGAAGAGAACACGTCCCTGAGACGTGAGGCTTTGGCCGAAACACAAGAACAGATAGTCAGGCCACATGAAAAGACGGTCATGTGGCTTATGTTCCCTCCTAACCAAAAAACTCACACACACACACACAAAACTGATCACATATCCCAAGGCATCCTACAAGGAAAAAAAGGGAACAGGGGCCGGCCCCGTAGCCCAGTGGTTAAGTTCGTGTGCTCCACTTCAGCAGCCCAGGGTTTCGCTGGTTTGGATCCTGGGCGTGGACACAGCACCACTCATCAGGCCACACTGGGGCGGCGTCCACATGCCACAACTAGAAGGACCCACAACTAAAATACACAGGTATGTACTGGGGGGCTTCGGGGAAAAGAAAAAAAAAAGAACTGAAGGGAAGAGATGATGAAGTGGGGAAAGAGAGAAAGATTGATAAATAAGTAGAAATAAAAATAATTTTATTTTTTTATTTTCATTTATTTTTATTTTTATTTTTTTAAGATTTTATTTTTTTCCTTTTTCTCCCCAAAGCCCCCCGGTACATAGTTGTATATTCTTTGTTGTGGCTCCTTCTAGTTGTGGCATGTGGGACACTGCCTCAGCGTGGTTTGATGAGCAGTGCCATGTCCGCGCCCAGGATTCAAACCAATGAAACACTGGGCCGCCTGCAGTGAAGTGCGTGAACTTAACCTCTCGGCCACGGGGCCAGCCCCAGAAATAAAAATAATTTTAAAAAAAGGAAACAGAATGGCTTTATAAAAAGTAGGACCCCAGAGCCCATAGTCACCATGGTGACCATTGGAGGTTGCCTGGTCCAACACCACGGTTTTGCCAGTGAAGTAAGGGAGGCCAGAGAGGGGACGGGACTTAGAATAAGGAGCCAGAGGACAGCTCTCTGATCGCCAGTCCACAGGATCAAAACAGGACATCACTGCGTTTCTCATTCAAAGTTAGGAGACAGGAAGTTATTGAAGGGGTGGCCAGATAATCAGGAAGAAGAAGAAACTGCAGCCGCGGGCTGTCTCCTAAGTGGACGGACATTCTAGATCTTCATCGGTCCTGAGTCAATTCCCACACCTTTAACTGCCTGCATGTCGATTCCATTTTAAAGAAAATGCAACATTCTAAAACCTTTCTTAGATTATCCCCTTTCTCAGCAACTGATCCTTTCCTTTTCGTTTCCGTGACTCTGTCCTGCCTCAGGGTCAAGTCCAAACTCCTCAGCCAGGCCTTCCATGGCCACTTGTCCCATGACCTCCACCCCACTCATCTCCACACAGCTGGATTGGTCTTCTCTCTGTCCTCTGAGTGCCGTAGGCTGGTTCCGCTTCCAGGCCCTGCAAGGGTGCTCTCCCTAGTGTACAACCTTCCTTCCTCCTCTCGCTCCTTACCTTGTCTGGCTCCCCTTTGGCCTCCCTCAGCTCTCTAAGCTCTGGGAAGCCTTGTGCTCCCAGACACTCAGGTCTCTATCTCTCCCCTTGTCTGGGTGCCTGCAGTACTTAAATCTGTTTCATTCACACTGATGCGGGGTCGGTGAGCCGAGGAGTCGAAAGAAAGATTTCTTGGACTCTCAAGATCTGGCAGTAATGCTCTTTTATTTAGGGAACAGTGTGGAATAGCATGGGGACAGGACCCATGGGCAGACAGAGCTGCTGCGTGGGGACAGGACCCACAGGCAGGAGGAGCTGCTGCTGCCCCCGCTAGTGCTGCGAACATGGGTGCAGAGTAAGGTTAAATTTAAGGCATAGGTATGTGAGCCATCTCTTTACAAGACAAAGAAAAGAACATGTAAAAAAGTTAAAATGGTATCAGTGCAGGTGGGGTCTGGCCATTGGGTGGTCCCACAACTTTTAGATAAGAATCAAATCGGATTAAGTAAAGGCCAGAAGCCACCACCCTAAATCAGTTACATGAGGTTGCCAGACAGTAACCAACTTAAATCCTTGCCTTCCCCATTAAGAGTTTCCAGAGATAAGGCCATCCCCCCTTCCTCCTGGTGCAGAGGGGGAGGCATGGAGATTTCCTTCACAAATGCAAATCTCTCTCTAAGGGCAAGCAAACTCTGCTCCTCGGAGCCTGCTTCTTATCTGCAGTTTAAAATTAACCGGCCTAAAATCCTCAACACACACGGATGCTTTTTAATATTGCCTTTTGACTAAGTTACCTTGGTTCACCTAATGATCTCCTCTGTCCTCTACTCTCCTTGAGGTTAACACTCAGGATTCTCCTTTTGCAGACTATCTCCCATTGTGAACTAAATAGGGGCAACTAATCCGTCAGCGCCGCAGGGCACTGTGGGGTGAGCTTCAGAGTCAGAGATCCCTGCTCCACGGCTCAGTCACCACGTGACCGCAGGCAAGTTAACTGACTGCCCTCAGCCGCATCCTCCCCTTGTAACTCCAGGAGGCTGGTACTTAGCCGGCAGGGTAAATACAAACGTATCTGCTTTCGCAGGTGGTATCTAGAACCTCCAGGTCTATCTCAGGAAGCCACTGAACAGTTCTTTTTTTTTTTTTCTTAAAGATGGGAACCTGAGCTAATAACTGTTGCCAATCTTTTTTTTTCTTTTTTTTCTGCTTTATCTCCCCAAATCCCCCTGGTACATAGTTGTATATCTTAGTTGCAGGTCCTTTTAGTTGTGGCACGTGGGACGCTGCCTCAATGTGGTTTGACGAGCGGTGCCGTGTCCACGCCCAGGACTCGAACCCGTGAAACCCTGGGCCGCCGCAGCGGAGCACGGGAACCTAACCACTCGGCCACGGGGCGGCCCCATGAACAGTTGTGTGCCACCTCAACGGGAGACAGAAGCACAGCTCTAACTCTGTCATCACTACTTTCTCAAAGCAACTCCAGGATAGAATGGTGCTGTCAGCCAAGCCCGTGGAAGTTTAAGTCAAACACTGTTAATACTGAAAGACCATGACAGATACTATTAGCAGTGACCACTACAGACTGAGCAGAAGTGCAGAGCGCACTCGGGAGACACGTCGGTCCAGGAATCAACAGGAGCTGCTGCCACAGACCAAGCTGGGCTCTCAGTGGTTTGACCTGAAAAAAGTTCATTGTTGTTGCTGTTGCTGATGCCGCGAGGGTCAAGCTGGACCTGAGTCAGGGGGCTGTCTCCTGCTTGTAACCACAAACTTGAAAACGTGACGCTAAGACCACTGGCCCAGAAGAGAGGAATTAAGACTGGAAGCGGCACGTTTCTTTTGCTGACCGTGAGCTGTCAGGAGGGCTGGGAGACGGAGTGGGCACACGCACATTTGCACAACGCTGCAGGCGTGAGAAGAGCAGGCCCCTCCTGTCCTTTGACTGTGGCGATATTGTTTGCATCAGCCAGCAACTGAGAAGAAAATTTGAATTGTGCTTCTGGGCCAGTGAGATCCTCAGCTAGAGAACTCGGCCTGCTGCCACCCCTGGAGCCAGATTCCCAGGACAAGGCCACTAGAGGGGGTGAGCAGGGAGATGGTCCCATGGAGAGCAGCAAGCCGTCCGGGGACCAGACGCTCTGCTGGTTCCCTCGACTCCTGTAATCGTGCTTCGGGCCGCCTGCTTGCCCAGGTCTCCACCCCCTCTTCTCGCTTGCTTCTGTTTACGTGGACTTTGGACCTCCCATCTGTTAGAGCTAAAGTGCAGGCGAGAGAAGAGGCTGGCCTGCCAGCCCAGGGCTTCTGGACCCAAAGTCCTCAGTCTCCCAGGAGACCCACAGTTCTCTGACGGTGGAGATCATTTTATTTCTGTGCACACAGTAGGTGCTCAATACATATTGACAAGTGGGGCATAGGACTCCTGTCGTGGGATTAGGAGCATGTGCATTGGAGCCGGCCACACCGTCACTGACATTTTGGCTTTGCTGTTTCCTGGATCTCAGAGCTTGGCGACACTATTGGCTATCACTGAGTGCCAGTCCGTGATACTGAGGGGTCAGTGTCTCTAATACATGTTGTGAAATATGTTCACATTAAACATCACCCTCAGTTACCAAAAATAAAATACCACAGCGCGGACGAAGTACCTAGCACGTAGGACGCCCTCTGAAACTGGCAGCGATTATTATCCTCGTTGGTGTCTCAAGGGCAAAATTCAAATCTGACTCATCTTTTATTCCTGGTATTGTCTTGCACATATTAAGGGCTTCATAAGCCTTAATCGGTTGAATTCATTCTCAACATTTGCTTTTATTTTCATTTTTTAAAATTATTGTATTGAGGTCATATTGGTTTATAACACTATGAAGTTTCAGGTGTACATTACCATTTATCAATTTCTGTATAGACTGCATCGTGCTCACCACCAGTAGTCTAGTTTTTATCTGTCACCACACACGTGTGCTCCTCTACCCCTTTCGTCCTCCTCCCACTCCCTCCCTCTGGTAACCACTATTCTGTTCTCTTTGTCCATGTGTTTGTTTATCTTCTACATGTGAGTGAGATCATACAGTGTCTGTCTTTCTCTATCTGGCTTATTTGGCTTAGCATTATACCCTCAAGGTCTGTCCGTGTTGGTGCAGATAAGACGATTTTGTTTTTTTTATGGCTGAGTAGCATTCCATTATGTAAATATACCACATCTTCTTTATCCAATCATCAGTCGATGGGCACTTGGGTTGCTTCCATGTCTTGGCTATTGTGAATAATGCTGCAGTGAACATAGGGGTGCATAAGTCTCTTTGAATTGTTGACTTCAAATTCTTTGGATAAATACCCAATAGTGGGATAACTGGATCGTATGGTATTTCTAATTTTTTGAGGAATCTCCATACTGTTTTCCATAGTGGCTGCACCAGTTTGCACATTTGCAAATAAATGACCAGCAGTGTTTGAGGGTTCCCTTTTCTCCACATCCTCTCCAACATTTGATATTTCTCATCTTGGTAGCTATAGCCATTCTGACAGGTGTAAGGTGACATCTCATTGCAGTTTTGATTTGCATTTCCCTGATGATCAGTGATGCAACTTTTATTTACTGGGTGCCTCCTCTGTGCCGGGGAGCTGGGGATACAAAGTGACAGGCAAAGGCCCTACTCGCGTGCAGTTTCTCTCCACTGGGGAGAGAAAGATAGTGAATAAACAACCCAACAGAGGTCCACGTAGCAGTAAGTGTGGTGAGGAAAAGCACAGTGGATCAGAGCTCGAGAGAGAGGGAAGTACTGTTTTAAATGGTGTGATCCTGGAAGGCCTCACTGAACAGGTGGTAGGATAGCAGAAAACCTGGGAGAATAAGGGAGCCATCGACACAGTGTGTCACTGAGAAAATGCTACAGTCATATTCGCTACTCTGTGGTTGGTTTTGATGCTGTGCTCAGAATGACATTACTATTTCTAGTTTTTAAGCTGCCCTTCATTTGAAGATCTCCCATCCTTGTTCTCGTCATTTCTCCCCGCTCAACTCCAAACACTGAGCAGAGCCATCGCCCTCTCTCTTCTCCTGCTTCTTTTCACCAGGCTCTTCATTCCAATTTATAGGCCCTCCTTCCCTCTTCTGTTCCAAAAGCAGTTTGATTTTTTTGTCCTTTTCCTCTCTCCGCTTTCCACGGCCCTTTGCTGCAGATGCACATTTTCAGCAAAGCTGTCCTCTCTGTGCCCTTTGAGGCTATCACAGAACGGCTGAAAGCGCTGAGCACATTAGGCAGGCAAGCGCTGCAGACAGGGGGGTGGTCAGAGAGAGCTGAGCCGCCAGAACCACCCTGGCAGGTGCAGTGGCTCATGGGCCACTGTGGCTCCAAAAAGGGCTCAGAAACCAAGAGGCCGTTGCCCAAATGCCGGAGCCCTGTGTGGGAGCATTAGCTGTGACTCTGTCGTCCTCTCCTGAGATCCCAGGCTGACCCTCTGTGTTCAGCGGGACTGTGGTGTGCATGGGCCTCAGAGGAGCTGAGGGAAAGGACAGCCACATGACGGGTTTGTCGGCTCTTCTTGACTGTGACAACCCAAAGTAGGGCCAGAGGCCAAGTCTGGGGGACATTCTGTGGAGAGTATTCGCGTCAGTCATCCGTGTACCTTCACCGTGGTCTCTGCTGCGTCTCACACCACTTGTACAGTTTCCTGTCTAATATTCTACGTTAAGCTGACTCACTGTTCTTCATTTATTTTCAAGGAAATCTTTATGTCAAGGTCAAAAAAAGAAAAAGGAAACTAGTAATGGGAAAAAAAATAAATACAATGAAAATTGACCAACGTTATCTAGCAATGTTAGTCTAGATACCGTAGCCTGCCCAATACTCTAACCTAAGGTTGTGTGCTTCCTGAAGTTCTCTCTGCTAAAACAAAAAAAGGAAGGTGGTGGATGAGCAGGTGTTAGAGAGGTGTCGAAGCTGCAGTGGCCCTTACGCTTCGACTGTCAGAGGGGCTGAAGGAGGCTGGAAAAGAAAAGTGTTCTCAATACTAAGTCAGTGTTAAGAAATGCTGTGATCACGTAACACATTAACACGTTAGAAAACCCAGGAGCAAGCCTGGGCACCCTGCCCACTCCCGCTGCCGCCTCCGCTGTGGCCTCACTCGGGGCTGGCAGTGACAGGGCACTGGCCACAGCAGGCGGGCTTCCAGCCCAGGCGCCCTGTGAGAGCCCCGCCCGGAAGGGTGCCGACGACCCGCAATGGTTACCGTTCGTTACAGCCCTGTTGTCTTAACACAGGGTGTCTGCCTTGAAGTCTCACATTAACCCTCGAAGGGGTGTGTTGTTGTCTGCATTTTAGAAACAGAAATCTAAGAGTCAGAGTTCTATCACGACTCGACCCCAGGACTGTCTCGCTCCGAAGTGCTTGCCCTGCCCACTGTTCTCCACTGTCCCCCGGCTGTGATGCGGAAGCTCTCTGAGTTCTTTGGAAAGCCATGGATTTTGCTTGGAGGAGTGGTTTTGAAACTCTGATTAAACCTCTGCTTCAGTTTTCTATCGCTGTGTAACAAACTGCTGGAGAACATGGTGGAATAAAAGCAGCATTTTATTCTGAACACAATTCTGAGGTCGACGACAAGGCAAGTAGGAGTGGCTCGCCTCTGTCCCACGTGATGTCTGCTGGAGACAGAATGCCCAAGATGGCCTCATCATGTCCCCTAGGATGACTCAGAGGCAGGGGTTTGGCTGAGACACCCGACGGGGGCGGACGTCGGTGCCGCGGGCCTCCTCTTGGGCTGGTCCCGTGGCCTCAGCCACATGGTCTCCTCACACGGTGGGAGGACCTCTTAGGTGGCAGCTAAGGCGCCAAGAGCCCGCCTGTCAAGAGGACAGTGGGAGCTGTGGTGCTCTCACAGGCTGACGCAGCGCCACTCCCGCCATGTCCTCTGGGTAAAGCAGTCACAAGACCAGCCGGACTCAAGAACACGTAAATAAACTCCACCTCCTAACGAGGCAGTGAAAGAGTCTGGCTATCTTTCCTCTGCCACAACTTTGAAACCTTTGAGAGGCTAACTCTTACACAGAATTTGAATGTACAAACTGATGAAGGCAGCGAGGCGCGTTGTCTGGCGGGGACGTGCCACCCTGCTGCTCCTTTGGACTCCAATGAAACCGCGCCCTCTGGGGAAGATGAGCTTTATGACACCATAAGAACAAAACCACAACTCCTTGCCACGGCCTGCAAGGCCCTCCACGGCGGCCTCTGCCTGCCTCTCCGACCCTGCCTGGATCTGCCGTCCCAGCCCCGCAGCCTGGCCCGCCCCACGGACGCTCTCCGAGCTCTGCCCACCGGCCTTCTTTCTGTTCTTGAAGCGGTCCTAACCCAGTGCCTTCACGTGAGCTGCTGCCGTTGCCTGGAATTCTCAAGCCTCAGGTCCCCACACGTGGGCTGGAGCCCGCCTCTCAGCATGGCCCTTCCCCTGGCTAAAGCCATTCACCTACCTTACTTCCCTCTAACACTTACACAGAACACTAGCATGTATCTTATTGAAAAGCTCCCCAAGGTCAGGGACCTCGTTTGTTTTGGTCACCACTGTCATTGCTGCCACCCAGCAAGCGCCTGCCATTTACTAAGCACCCCATAATACTCACCGAACGACAGCATGATTCATTGAATGAATGAATGACTGAGTGAACAACATTCAGTGAAAGGTGACCTTGCCCTATCTTCCCTTCTCAGTGTGTCCCCAGGGCATCCCCAAAGAGGATGGACCCTTTGGGATTGTGTAATGGTTCCTACAGAGGAAACAATCGTATTAATACGGCTATTAAGAACAGCCTTGACGGGGGCCTGGTCACTGCCCCCCTCTCTAGCCCAGGCCTCTCAGTCGCAGAGCAAGGCCGGGTCTACAGACAGACTGACCGACAGGGTCCCCAGGGGTCCTGAGCACAGCACCCCCGCAGCCCTGTGAGCATCTCGCCAGTCAAGGCTCCAGGACGGGGCCTCTGGGTCGCACTGAGGCTCCTGGTCTGCAGGTCAGAGAATACGGGGTGAGACCTGAGGGGCCTCCTCCCCCAGGACTGGTGCCAGCTGAGGACCCCATCTGTGTCCTGGTCATTTCAAGTTCCCAATGCCCAACAGTGATGGGTATGTCTAAGTATCCCCAAAGCCACTCCTCCAGAAAACCCAGCTGAGGGAAGCCAAGCCCTAAGGTGGCCCTGTCAGCTTGGACCTCAGAGCTGTGAAATGAGAACTTTGTCCCAGAGATGCCATGGAGAAACCAGAGAAAGGAGTCTTCATTCCTAGCAGGGCCCTCCCTTTGGACAGATCTCTCCAGAAAGGGCTTCTTCAGCCGCTGCCCAGAAGCATGCACGAGTCACAGAGACTGCCACCAGCCTGTAGCTCCAGGAGTCTCGGGATGGACGACCTCTGAGCGGCCTCAGGGAGGCTTAGAGTTCATTCTGAGAGGGTTCTGAAACGGTCACTTGGAACTGCCCTTTTACGTAAAGATCTCCCTGTTCCCACTCAAGGGAAGATATTTTTTCTTATAGATTTTGAAAGATATTATGATCAATATTCAGGATTTCCATAAAAGAAGGAAAACTCTTGCTTTTAATTTCTTCGTGGGTGTAACCTCTGCCTCCCTGGGCCGTCCCCGCTGTGGAGGACAACCACAGGCCTGGCTCTGGCCACGGCAGTACCTGATTCCCAGTCCTGCCACCGGCCCCCAGCACGTGCCCACAGGTTCCAGATGACACAGACTGTCCTTAGCTGCAGCCAACAGTGCTCCCGCACAGAGAAGCCAGGGGCGATGGGTCTGCCAAGTGTCGTGTGTCCCAGCCACACTCTGCCTCTGGGCTTGTTTGCTCCCCTTTTCGATCCCGGGTTGGGGTGGGGGGAGGGTTCATTGACAGGCTCCCTCTCCAACTGGAAATGAACTCCAGAGACTGGCTGTGTCTCTGACTGTTTCTGCTTCAACAGAGTTCTCCACTCTCCGCAGCAACCTAACGACCCCAGGGCCCAAGGCAGCCATTGTTTCTTTTTCTTCATCTCAATCCTGACCATACATCCCAGTGTCCTTGTTTACCCTGAGCAGTGCTGGCGGCCTCTCTGTAGCCCCATGAAGCCTGCACCCTTGCACAACTTTGACCTCTCTAACCAGAGAGTAACTCACTGAAATGTGGTCATACCGAACACTCACCATTGCAAATGTGGCAAAAGAAAGATTTTTTTCTTTCTACGGATCTGAAGATTTTTCTAGATAATAGACTCTATACTTCAGGGACTAATGGCACTGAAGGCCATTCTGTGAAGGAGCCACAGTTTCAGTACTTCTTCATTTCCTAAAGCCTCCGACCTCTCCCCCAAACTCAGCAACTCTGCCTGAAGGCTTTCGAGAAGATCCCCAAGGTCATCAACTTCATGACACAGTTCAGAGGGGTTGGGAAGTGTTTCCCTAAAGACGGTAGGGTTTGGTTTATCACACGCTGCCCTGATCTTAGCCTGTGCGGCTGTCCTTTGAGACAGTGGTTCTCAGAACGCGAGCCAAGGATTGTTTGACTTGGAGCATCAATCCCCACAGAGTGTACTTTAGGGGTATGAATTAATAATTGAGTTGTGATCCATTTGCTGGTGAGAGCCCTTCTTGGTGCCTCAGCAGGAACACCACCAGCCTTCAGAACAGCCTATTTGTATCCACAAATAGGAGATTTGGGGGCTGGGGTGACAGGGAAAGATGCTACGTGAAGTGCTCAGGCCTCACTGGAGAACGCTTCAGAGCCCCTCCTGGGGCTGGCCCTGGGTGACTCACCATGGGCAAATCATTTCCCAGCCCCCTTTTAAAATCTTGGAAATAGAAAACCGTCATTTGGAAAACACCACAATAATAATCTCTGAAGTCCAGAATCATCAAAGGAAGCTAAAGTCAGTGAACAGTACAATGAGAACCAGAATATTCACATATTCCTACGAGATACTTATTAATTACGAAGGAAAAACAATCACCTTAGACTGGAGACATGCGCCAGCACCCCCTGAGCCAAGTGACCCCATTAACCTCCTCAGTGGTGGCACACGCAGACCCCCACGCCCCGTTGCGTACAACGCACTGAGAAGCGTGTTTTTGGCAAACATGCAAAACCTGAACATAAGCATGAGGAAACTACACAAGCCAATTTGGAGAACATTGTACAAAATAACTAGCCAGTCAGTATCCTTCAAGAATTTCAAGGTCATGGAAGACAGAGAAAGACTGAGGAGCTGTCCCAGATTAAAGGAGACCAAGGGGCCATGAGGACCTAGCAGCAGGTGTGGTCCTGGATTTGCATCCTGCTTCAGAAAAAGGTCATTAATAGGACAACTAACAAAATTTGAATAAAATCTGTAGAACAGTTAACTGCATTATATCAACGCTTATTTCCTGGTTCGAGTCGTTGTACTATGATTATATAAAATGTTAGCACAAGGGAATTGGGTTGAAGAGTGTGTGGATTTTTTGGTACTATTTTTACAACTTTCTTTAAGTCTGAAAGTACTTCAAGATGAAAAGTTAACAGAATCTTTAGACACAGATGCAATCAAGGGAAAATAAACATTAGAGCAAATTAGTTCAACAAATGATTTGAAATAACAGAAATATTCATTCCTTCCACAAACGGAGAGCCTAATGTCTGCCAGGGCTGTGCTTGGAGCTGGGGAGTCAATGGTAAGACAGGCCCTGCGGTCCAAGCGGCCTCAGTCCGGACCAGGAGGATCCGGACACGTCATTGGCAACATGTTGTGACGAGCGCTATGTTAGAAACATGAATGAAGTGTTATGGGAACATGGAAGGAAAAGAAGTAATAGAAAATCAGGGTGTATCATAAATGGGCAAAAAGCAGCCTGGAGACATTAGGAAGCTTGGGGAAGAGAGACCCTGTGGAGAGAAGAGCGCGGGAACCCGAGCACGGCCAGGCAGGCGCAGAGAGTGGGCTGGAGTGGAGGGAATGGCGGAGGGATCTGGGAGAGGAGGAGGGAGCTGGCTGAGGGGTTTGTGGGTAGCATGAGGACGCTCTAGGGCTGGAGAGAGAAAGTAGGGTTGCACAGCTTCTCCCTCTGAATGAGGACGAGAGAGAGTTCCTCAGAGAGGAGCCCCAGGAGGAGGTGCACAGTGCGGCCACAGCGAACGTGAGGGTGGTAGTTCTAGGAAGGCAGAGGAGGGCAGCGCCCTCTCAGCCAGCTCAGAGTCGGTCCAGTGTTGCCTTGGTAACAAGAGGAAGGCCACCCAGGGGGCAGACAGGCAGGCACAGATTAGGTAGAAACGTCAAAGGCAGGAGCTGGGGCTTTCTCAACATCAGCTGCTGGTGCTGCTGTGTGCTCCTCGGCCCTCCCTGCCAATCTGAGTCACTGCCTGAGCAGGTCGCTGCACCCCACAGCCATGGGAGCCCCCCAGAGAGCAGAGTCCGGACTGCCACTTTCCTGCACCCCAAGGAAAGCTCTGATGAAATGCACTGATCTCAGAAGGCTCAAGACTCAAAGGCCAAGACTGAGCTTTGCCCTTGTGATTCAGTCTGCAGTGACTTAGTTCCAGGCAGAGCTTAACTAGAGCTCTTCCCAACAGCTCATCTAACAGCTTTTCTTACATCTTCAACCAGTTAAAAAGTGGAATGGCCAATTAAGAGAGATTTTCTTTCCTGTCGAACGTTGACAGTAGCAAGGAATACGGTGAGTATTAGTTACGTCCCACACCTACTGGTTACAGTGGGCGACTTCAGTGAGTCTGAGGAAGGAAAAAAGAAAAACATTAGATATAGTCCCCTTCTTGGGACAAAGATTCAAGGCTCAGAAGGCTAAGTCTATGAAATAATCAGACCAGCCAGAAGGGAAACCGTCCTGCCGGCATCTAAGGCAAATCTAAACGCCAACTGAAAAGAAATGTTTGCCTCAACTAAATAACCATGTCAGCAACTTAGCCAGCTCCATGTGACGAGACGCTGGTTTCTCTGAGCGTGTGTGAGTGTCTGGGCAAGAGAGAGAAAAGGGGAGCTCCCTGCTGGGAAGACAGTTACATGTCACAGTGGCCAGAGAATGAAATCTTTCCTCAACCACCATATTGGACAGCCCTTTATTTTTAATTCCTGAGTGTGGCCAGCAGATGGAGATAGTTCTTTATTAGTAAGTAACAAAACTATCACAAATGAACTATTTTGTAACATTCTGAGATGAACAAAAATCAATTTAGCATTGTTAGGCCTGTATATTCCTTAGATAACATCAGAAGGATACAAAATAAGCATACTCGAGTAATACCCAGAATCATCATTAATATTTATTGGGTGCTCTGTACCAGGCACTGTATCAAGTACTGCAATCCTTACAGCAGCCTTGTAAGGAAGTAATAGACCAATCCAGCTGTCCCAGGTCACAGAGCAGGTGCCTGGTAGGTGCAGTCTCATCCCACCCCGAGTGGCTCCAGGGTCTGTACTCTCACCATTTCTATTAGGTCCTGCTTCAGTGTAACCTGGGGTTCAATGTCAGGTAAATAGACAGGTTTGAGCCTGTGGGAGCTGGAGGAAGGATTGTGATAAGCAAAATACAGATTGTGTTCACAGCAGAAGAAGGATCACTTCAAAACAGAAGAAAATGCCAGACAAATATTTCTCCATGCTCTCAAACAAGTTAAAGAAGATATGGACTCTCTGGGAAAAATAAAACTCAAAGAAGAAATTGGAAAAATCAAATAAGATCTGATAGGACAATAAAATTAGTTGAAAAGTGAGATGACAGAGTTTAGGATAATGAAAGAAAAATAACGATATAAACACTACAAAAATGAAGACATATTAAAAAGAGTAAGTAGAATAGACACTGCTGAAAACAGGAAAAAATATTTTTAAGGAGAATATTAATAATTTGCAAGAAGACGATAGAGATATAAACAAGAAATTATCTGAATTAAAGAAAAAAGAACGATTCTACAGATATCCAGGCAGAAGAGCAAGTCGCTCAAAAAGGGGATAAATTGGGGCTGGCCCCGTGGCCGAGTGGTTAAGTTCACGCTCTCTGCTACAGGCGGCCCGTGTTTCGTTGGTTTGAATCCTGGGCGCAGACATGGCACTGCTCATCAAACCACGCTGAGGCAGCGTCCCACATGCCACAACTGGAAGGACCCACAGCAAAGAATATACAACTATGTACCGGGGGGGCTTTGGGGAGAAAAAGGAAAAAAATTTTAAAAACTTTAAAAAAAATTTAAAAAAAAAGAGAAAGAGGGATAAACCAAGCTGGCCTCAGCCTTATGCACACTGTCCTGCACTGTGTAATGTTAGAGACAATGAAGCAACATTTACAGAATTCTGAGAGAAACACGATCTAAGAATTGTAAACACAATGCACATGTCATTCATACAGAAGAGGCAAAAACAGGCATCCTCCGATATGCAACAACCCAAGACAAACTGAACCCGTGAGGTCTTATAGAAAGAGCTGCAGGCGGACCTGGTTTTGTTGTGCTTCACTTTACTGGGCTTCACAGATACTGTGTTTTTTACAAATTAAAGGTTTGTAACAACCTGCTTTTGAGCAAGTCTATCGGCACGACTTTTCCAAAAGCGTTTGCTCACTTTGTGTCTCTGTGTCACATTTTGGTAATTCTCACAATATTTTTAACTTTTTCATTATTATTAAAACTTTGCCATGGTGATCTGTGATCAATGATCTTTGATGTTACTACTGTGATTGTTTTGGGGGCACCACGAACCGCGCCCATAGAAGACAGCAAATTTAATAAATGTTGTACGTGTCCTGACTGCTCCACTTCCCACCCCTCCCCTGCTCTCCTCAGGCCTCCCTACTCCCTGAGACAAAACAATGTTGAAATCAGGCCAATTAATAACCCTGTGATGGCCTCTAAGTGTTCAGGTGAAAGGAGTCGCACGTCTCTCACTTCAAATCAAAAGCCAGAAATAGTTACGCTTAGTGAGGAAGGCATATCGAAAGCCGGGATAGGCAGAAAGCTAGGCCTCTTATGCCAGCCAAATAGTTAGCCAAGTCGTGAATACAAAGGAAAAGTTCTCGAAGGAAATTAAAAGTGCTACGCCAGTGAACACACAAATGATAAGAAAGCAGAGCAGCCTCGTTGCTGATATGGAGGAAGTTTCAGTGGCCTGGACAGAAGAGCAAACCAGCCACAACACTCCACCAGGCTGAAGCGGATCCAGAGCCAGGCCCTCACTCTCTTCAGTTCTGTGAAGGCCGAGAGAGGGGAGGAAGCTGCCCAAGAAAGTGTGATCCAGCAGAGGTGGGCTCATGAGGTTTAAGGACAGAAGCCGTCGCCATAACCTGGAAGCGCAGGGGGAAGCAGCAAGCGCTGCTGTAGAAGGGGCGGCACATCATCCAGAAGATCTGGCTCGATCATCAGTGAAGGCGGCTACACTCAACAACGGACTTTCAACATAGACGAAACAGCCTTCTACTGGAAGAAGACGCCATCTGGGACTTTCACAGCCAGAGAGAAGTCAATGCCCGGCTTCAAAGGACAGACCGACTCTCTTGTTAGGGCTAATGCAGCTGGTGACTTTAAGTTGGAACCAATGCTCATGGACCATTCTGAAAATCCTAGAGCCCTTAAGATTTATGCTAAATCTACTCTGCATATGCTCTATAAATGGAAAAACAAAGCCTGAATGGCAGCACATCTGTTTACAACATGGTTTATTGAATATTTTAAGCCCACTGTTGAGAACTACTGTTCAGAAAAAAAGATTCCTTTCAAAATATTACTGCTCATTGGTGATGCACCAGGTCACCCAAGAGCTCTGATGGAGAGGTACAATGAGATGAATGTTGTTTTCATGCCTGCTAACACAATATTCATTCTACAGCCCATGGATCAAGGAGTAGTTTTGACTTTCAAGTCTTATCATTTAAGAAATGCATTTCATGAGGCTATAGTTGCCACACATAGTGATTCCTCTGATGGATCTGAGCAAAGTACATTGAAAACCTTCTAGAAGGAATTCACCATTATAGATGACATTAAGAACATTCTTGATTTATGGGAAGAAGTCAAAATACCAACATTAACATCAGTTTGAAAGAAGTTGATTCCAACTCTCATGGATGACTTTGAGGGGTTCCAGACTTCAGTGGAGGAAGTAAGTGCAGACATGGTGGAAATAGCAAGAGAACTGGAATTAGAAGTGGAGCCTGAAGATGTGACTGAATTGCTGCAACCTCATGATAAAACTTTAACAGATGATAAGTTGCTTCTTATGGATGAGGAAACAAAGTGGTTTCTTGAGATAGAATCTACTCCTGGTGAAGATGCTGTGAAGATTATTGCAATGACAAGAAGGAATTCAGAATATTATATAAACAGTTGATAAGTAACAGCAGTGCTTGAGAGCATTGACTCCAATTTTGAAAGAAGTTCTAGTGTGGGTAAAATGCTATCAAACAGCATCACATGCTACAGAGAAATTGTTTGTGAGAGGAAGAACCAATCAATGCAGCACACTTCACTGTTGTCTTATTGAAGAAAATTGCTATAGCCAACCTTCAGCAACTATCACCCTAATGAGTCAGCAGCCCTCAGCACCAAGGCAATACCCTCCAACAGCAAGAAGATTGCAATTCACTAAAGGCTCAGATGATGGTTAGCAATTTATAGCAATAAAGTATTTTTAAATTAAGATATGTACTTTGTTTTTTAGACATAATGCTATTGCATACTTAATAGACTACAGGATAGTGTAAACACAACTTTTGTACCCACTGAGAAACCAAAAAAATTTCATGATTTGCTTTATTGTGATATTTGCTTTATTGCAGTGGTCTGGAACCGAACCTGCAATATACATAATTTTATGTATTTGGTGATGAAATCCAGAAATCAAAGGATGATTTAAATTAAGTATTCAGAAATGAAGAAGCTAAGTTATGAAGAGTCTGGTGGTATTGAGAAAGTATAAACATATTATAATTCCAAGTTAATTTCTATAATAACCTGGGAATAGACAGAACAGTGTTTGAAAAAGATTAAAGAATATATAGGAAATTAATAAGTGATATAGTTGGCATTGTAAGGTCAGTAAGGGAAAGATGAATCATCTAAGTCAAATTGGGACAATTAACTAGAGAGCTGGAAAATAAACTGTTCATCACGTAAGTCCTTACACTAAAATAAATTATAACGACATCAAACAGTTGAGCGTTAAAACTTTGCAAAGTAGTTATAAAAATACATAGAATATGTATATTTCTTTGATGGAGAAGAAATTTGTAAGTATGACACCAAAATCCAGGAGACATGAAAGACAGATAAATGTGACTACACACAAAATTTAAATTTGTTCATGGGCAAAAACTAAACAAAGAAAATAACAATCTGAAAAAATAACTGTGACAAGTACAACAGATTCTTAACATAACAAGAGCTCTTATATTTCAAAAAAAAGAGCAAAAAAAAGGAAAAATGGTCAAAAGACATGAACAGATAGCTCATTTTAAAAAGTAATACAAAGAGTGATGTCAGCATCATGGTGGAGTGAGCTCTTCCCTTGGACTCTCCCCTCTAAAGTACAACCAAAAGGACATTCAAACACAGAGGACATTGGCACAACACAAAAGATGTCTGAGAGACCCACACAGCCATACATCTGAAGGTGGTGGTGGGGCTGGATCCTCCAAAGGAAGAGGCAGCTGATCGACAGGAGCTCCACGAAGAGAGAGGGGCCACAGCAGGGGCAGGTGCACAGGTGAGGAAAGGTGGCCTGTTCCTGCCTGGTGCTCAAGCCCCACGATTGACAGGAGCACAGAGCAGAAAGAGAAGCAGCAGCTGGTGGAGCCCCGTGAGCACCCAGAGCACCACGTGGAGAGAGAGGCATCGGTTGAGGGAGGCATGCAGATATAAGAAAGTGCTCCTTCCCCCACCCAGTACTCCAGTCCTGCTATCACCCAGAGCTCTGCACAGAGAGAGAGGTGGAGGCTGAGGGAAGCACAAGGGAAGGAGAGCACACCTCCCCTGCCCAGTGCTTCATATCTGCCATTGGCCAGAGTGTTGCACAGTAAGAAAAGCACAGTGGCCAGAGCTGGGGAGCTCCTGATTGTGCTGGGCCCAGAATACACAGCCTCTGATCCCCACACAGTGGCAGCACGTGGCAGCTGTGACCAGATAATAACACTATAAGGAAGCAAAAATACACACTGTCAAGCAGTATGAGAAAGTATGTTAAATCTCCAGACCAGAAGGAAAATGACAAGTACCCAGGAACCAACTCTGAAAGCACAGAAATCCGTAACCTAAATGACAAAGAATTCCAAATAGCTATCATAAAAAAACTCAATGAGTTACAAGAAAACACAGAAAGACAAATTAACGAATTTAGGAGCTTCTTCACAAAAGAGATTGAAACTACAAAGAAGAACCAATCAGAATTGTTGGAGATGGAATACACAATGGATAAGATAAAGAAAAATCTGAGTTCCTAAACAACAGAGCTGGCAATATGGAGGACGGAATTAGCAATTTAGAGGACAGTACTATAGAAATGCTTCAGAGAGAGGAGAAGAGAGAACTGAGACCAAAAAGAAATGAAGAAGCTCTCAGAGAAATATCTGACTCAATCAGGAAATGCAACATAAGGGAGAGAAGGAGACTGGAGTAGAAAACTTGTTCAAAGAAATAATAGCAGAGAATTTCCCACACCTGGGGAAGGAGATGGAAATCCACGTGAAAGAAGCCATCAGATCTCCTAACTGTGTCAATGTATAAAGACCTACTGCAAGGCTTATAGTAGTGAAGCTGGCAAAAGTCAATGACAAAAAAAAAAAAATACTAAGGGCAGCAAGGCAGAAGAAAATAACTTCCAAAGAACCTCTATCAGGCTTTCAGTGGATTTCTCAGCAGAAACCTTACAGGCTAGGAGAGAGTGAAATGATATATTCAAAATCTGGAAAGACAAAGCTTTCAGCCAAGAATACTCTGTCCAGAGAAAATCTCCTTCAGATATGATGGAGAAATAAAAACTTTCCCAGTTAATCAAAAGCTAAGGGAGTTCATGGTCACAAGACTACGCCCAATAAGAAATCCTAAAGAAGGCCCTCATACCTAAATAGGAAATGGGCTACAAAGCCCTGAGCAGGAAAGGGGCTACCAAGCCCTGAGCAAGGAGATGAATAGGTAGGCAGTTATCAGAAAATGGCAGCTCTCTATCAGATCAGGTTAGTAAACACTTAACTTTAACCTCAAGGATAAAGAAAAGGAAGATACGAGAATAAAAATAATTTCATCATTTTAACCACAAACTCACAACACAAGATGGAATAAGATGTGACAAAAATAACTTAGAAGGGTAAGAGGAAAGGGATGGAGTCGGTCTAGTTTAAGGAAATAAGAGGCTATCTTATTGGACTGCCTCATCTATGAGATTTTTTATACGAAGCTAATGGTAACTACTAAACAAATAATTAGAAGAGAGACATATATGATAAATAAGGATAAAATGAAGAAAACCAGCATAGAAAACTACCTAATCAAATCCGTAGTCCAACATACACAGGACAGGAAACAAAGGAAATGTAGAAGAACCGGAAAACATGTGACAAGATGGCAGTATTAAGCCCTCATATATCAATAATCACTCTAAATGTAAATGGACTGAGTTCTCCAATCTAAAGACACAGAGTGACAGGATGCATTAAAGAGCAAGACCCAACAACACGCTGCCTCCAGGAAACACATCTCAGCTCTAAAGACAAACATAGGCTCAGAGGGAAGGGACGGAAGATGCTACTCCAAGCTAATGGCAAACAGAAGAAAGCAGGTGTTGCCATACTTATATCGGACAAAGTAGACTTCAAGATAAGACAGGTAGAGAGAGACAAAGAGGGGCAGTGTACAATGATAAAAGGGACTCTCCACCAAGAAGACATAACACTTATATATGCACCCAACACAGGAGCACCAAACTACATAAAGCAACGATTAACAAAACTAAAAGGAGATATTGCCAACAACACAATAATAGTAGGGGACCTCAACACCCCACTTACATCAATGGATAGATCATCCAGACAAAAAGTCAACAAGGAGATAGTGGAATTAAATGAAAACCTAGACCAGATGAACTTAATAGATATACAGAGAGCACTCCATCAAAAAACAGAAAAATATACATTCTTCTCAAGTGCACATGGAACATTCTCAAGGATAGACCATATATTGGGAAACAAGGCAAGCCTCAATAAATTTAAGAAGATTGAAATCATATCTACTATCTTTTCTGACCATAATATCATGAAACTAGAAATCAACTACAAGAAAAAAGCTGGGAAAGGAACAAAAGTGTGGAGACTAAACAACATGCTACCGAACAACCAATGGGCCATCAAAGAAATAAAGGGAGAAATCAAAAAATATTTGGAGACAAACGAGAATGAAAACACACTATATCAACTCATATGGGATGCAGCAAAAGCAAAAGAGGGAAATTTATAGAATATAGGCCCACATTGACAAACAAGAAAAAACTCAAATAAACAGTCTTAAACTGCATCTAACAGAATTAGAAAAAGAACAGGGGCCAGCCCAGTGGTGCAGCAGTTAAGTTCACACATTCCGCTTTGGCAGCCCAGGTTGGCCAGTTTGGATCCCGGGTGCACACCTACACATCACTTGTCAAGCCAGGCTGTGGCAGGCGTCCCACATAAAAAGTAGAGGAAGATGGGCACAGATGTTAGCTCCGGGCCAGTCTTCTTTAGGAAAAAGAAGAGGATTGGCAGCAGATAATAGCTCAGGGCTAAGCTTTCTCAAAAAGAAAAAGAAGAACAAACAAAGCCCAAACTCAGCAGAAGGAGGGAAATAATAAAAATTAGAGCAGGGGCTGGCCCCGTGGCCAAGTGGTTAAGTTCGCGCGCTCCGCTGCAGGCAGCCCAGTGTTTCGTTGGTTCGAATCCTGGGCACGGACATGGCACTGCTCATCAGACCACGCTGAGGCAGCATCTCACATACCACAACTAGAAGAACCCACAACGAAGAATATACAACTATGTACCAGGGGGCTTTGGGGAGAAAAAGGAAATAATGAAATCTTTAAAAAAAAAAAAAATTAGAGCAGAAATAAATGAAATTAAAACAAAAAAGACTGTAGAAAGGATCAATGAAACAAGGAACTCGTTCTTTGAGAAGACTAACAAAATTGACAAACCCTTAGCAAGACTCACCAAGAAAAAAAGAGAAAAGGCTCAAATGAATAAAATTACAAATGAAAGAGGAGAAATTACAACAGATACCACAGAAATAGAAAAGCTTATAAGAGAATAATATGAAAAACTATATGCCAACAAACTGGGCAATCTAGAAGAAATGGATAAATTCTTAGACTCTTACAACCTCCCAAAACTGAATCAAGGAGAAATAGAGAATCTGAATAGACCAGTCACAAGCAAAGAGATTGAAACAGTAATCAAAAACCTTCTCAAAAAAAAGTCCAGGACCAGGTGGCTTTTCTGGAGAATTCTACCAAACATTCAAAGAAGACTTAATACTCATTCCTCTGAAATTATTCCAAAAAATTGAAGAAGACAGAATACTTGCTAACTCATTCTATGAGGCCAACATCACTCTGATACCAAAGCCAGACAAGGATAACACAAAGAAGGAAAATTACTGGCCAATATCACTGATGACCATAGATGCAAAAATCCTCAACAAAATATTGGCAAACCAAATATAGGAATACATTAAAAAGATCATACACCATGATCAAGTGGGATTCATATCAGGGAACCGAAATGGTTCAACATCCACCAATCAATCAATCTTATACACTACATTAACAATATGAGGGACAAAAACCACATGATAATCTCCATAGACACAGAGAAAGCATTTGACAAGATCCAACATCCATTCATGATAAACACTGTCAATAAAATGGGTATAGAAGGAAAGTATCTCAACATGATGAAGCCCACATATGACAAACCTACAGCCAACATCATACTCAATGTGGAAAAACTGAAAGCCATCCCTCTGAGAACAGAAACAAGACAAGGATGCCCACTCTCACCACTCTTATGCAACATAGTACTAGAGGTTTTTGCCAGAGCAATTAGGGAAGAAAAAGAAACAAAAGGAATCCAAATAGGCAAGGAAGAAGTGAAACTCTTGCTGTTTGCAGACGACATGATTTCATGTATAGAAAACCCTAAAGAGCCCATCGGAAAACTATTAGAAATAATCAACAACTACACCAAAGTTGCAGGGTACAAAGTCAACTTACAAAAATCAGTGGCATTTCTATACTCTAATAATGAACTAACAGAACAAGAACCCAAGAATACAATCCCATTTATAATCTCAACAGAAAGAATAAAATATCTAGGAATAAACATAACCAAGGAGGTGGAAGACCTATACAAAGAAAACTATAAGACTACTAAAAGAAATTGATAAAGACATAAAGAGATGTAAAGAGATTCCATACTAGTGGATTGGAAGAATAAACATAGTTAAAACGTCCAGGCTACCTAAAGCAACCTACAGATTCAATGCAATCCCAATCAGAATGCCATTGACATTCTTCACAGAAATAGAACAAAGAATCTTAAAATTCATGTGGGGCAACAAAAGACCCCGAATAGCCAAAGCAATCTTGAGAAACAAGAACAAAGTTGGTGGCATTGCAATCCCTGACTTCAAAATATATTACAAAGCTATAGTAATCAAAACGGCATGGTACTGGTGCAAAAACAGGTACACAGATCAATGGAACAGAACTGAAACCCAGAAATAAAACCACACATCTACGGACAGCTAATCTTCAACAAAGGAGCCAAGAACATACAACGGAGAAAGGAAAGTCTCTTCAATAAATGGTGTTGGGAAAATTGGACAGCCACACACAAAAGAATGAAAGTAAACCATTATCTTTCCTCTTGCACAAAAATAGACTCAAAATGGACCAAAGACTTGAAGGTAAGACTTAAAAGAATCTTTTTGAACGCCATGTCACTCAGACAAGGGAAACAAAAGAAAAAATAAACAAGTGGGACTTCATCAGACTAAAGAGCTCCTGCAAGGCAAAGGAAACCAAGATCAAAATGAGAAAACAACCCACCAACTGGAGAAAATATTTGCAAATCATATATCTGAGAAGGGATTAATCTCCATAATATATAAAGAACTCACACAACTGAACTACAAAAAAAACAAACAACCCAATCAAAACATGGACAGAGGATATGAACAGATATTTTTCCAAAGAAGATATACAGATGGCCAAGAGGCACAGGAGAAGATGTTCAACGTCACTAACCATCAGGTCAGTGCAAATCAAAACCACACTTAGATATCATCTTACACCCATTAGAATGGCTATAATCACCAAAACAAAAAATAGCAAATGTTGGAGAGGTTGTGGAGAAAAGGGAACCCTCATTCACTGCTGGTGGGAATGCAAACTGGTGTAGCCACTATGGAAAACAGTATGAAGATTTCTCAAAAAATTAAAACTAGAAATACCACATGACCCACGTATCCCACTACAGGGCTTTTATCCAAAGAACTTGAAATCAACAATTCAAAGAGACTTATACACCTCTATGTTGATGGCAGCATTATTCACAATAGCCAACAAGTGGAAGCAACCCAGGTGCCCATCGACTGATGATTGGATAAAGAAGATGTGGTATATGCATACAATGGAATACTACTCAGCCATAAAAAAAGACAAAATTGTCCCATTCGCAAACACATGAATGGACCTTGGGGGCAATATGTTAAGAGAAATAAGCCAGACAGAGAAAGACAAACACTGTACGATTTCACTTATATGTGGAATATAAACAAACTAAGGGACAAAGAGAACAATTTAGTGGTTACCAGGGGGAAGGGGGTGGAGGGTGGGCACAAGGGGTGACGGGGCACATTTATGTGGTGTCTGACAAATATTAATATACAACTGAAATTTCACAATGTTATAAACTATTTTGACCACAATAAAAGAAAGCAAAAATAAAAGTTATATAAATATAAACAAATATGTAAAAAGATATTCCACCACATTCTAATCCAAAAATGCAAAATAAAACAAGAATGAGGGCTTCTGCTTCCAGTATAATAAAGCAAGGGAGCTTTTCCTAGAGTTAACTTTCCCTCAGACGACAGGCGTAAACTCTGGAGAAACTCACACACACAATGATCTGAAGTCACTGGACAGAACAAAAGCTGATATATTCTGAAGGAAAGTTAAAACTTGGAAGAAGACAATAATAAGTGTTTTTTATGGCTTTTAGCCTGAGGTCATGGTGGTCAGTGCTACACAAAATGACTAAAACTCTCATAGAAAAACACAGTCTTTGTGGGCCAAAGAACCAAAGACAGAGCTTAGAGTAGCTACAGGCATTGATTGGAAAATGAGAGGGAAATCCAAAAAGGTGAGAATGTGAATGGAGGAGACCCCAGATTCTGAGTGTCAGTTGCACCTAATTCTCTGCCATCATGGGGCAGACCCAAACAGCCCACATAAAGACAGAGAACTGAGCTGAGACTAGAGCTACCAACCAAAAGACAGAGTTTGCAGCTTGAGTCCAGTCAAGTTAACTGCCCTCCACCAAAAAAGTCAATGTACAAGATTACTTGATATATGAAGAGTGAGAAAAATGTGATAGTCTTAAGAGGAAAGACAATCAATGGAAACCAACTCCAGTATTCTCCAAGGGTTGAAAAACAGCTATGTTAATTATGCTCCTTGTAAAGAAAAAAATAAGAAATTGCAACAGAATAGAAACTTAAAAATTTTTAATAGAAACTTTAAAAAGAACCAATGGAACCTATGGAAATTCTAGAATTGAAAACAACGATATGTGACTTTAAAAATTCACTGGCAGAAACAAAGCTTTTAATTAAAATTTAAAGTTTATAGCAGAATGATAATGACAATGAAAAGTGAATAAACTTGAATATAAATCAATAGAAATTATCCAATGTGAAGAACAGAAAAACATGGCAAAAAATATAATAGAATCTAAGGGATCTGCAGTAGAATATCAAAAAGTCAAGCAAGCATACCTTGGGAGTCCCAGAAGGAAAGGAGAGAATGGGGCAGAAAAAAAATTTGAAACTATAATAGATAAAATTTTTCCAAATTTGATTGAAACATAAATTAATAGATTAAATAATTTCATTGAACTTCACACAAGATAAATATAAAGAAAACTACACCATGCGCATTATAGTGATACTGCTGGAAACCAAAGATAAAAGCAGCCAAAGAAAAGTAACACGTTACAGGAGAACAATGATTCAAGTTTTTGATGATTTGAATCATAAATTCTGAAGGGCAGAAGGAAGTGGAACAATATCTTTAGAGTACACTCATGCATCATTTAACGTTGGGGATATGTTTTGCGAAATGTGTTGTTAGGCGATTGTGTCATTGTGGGAACATCATAGAGTGTACGTACACAAACCTAGACAGTGTAGCCTAACACATCCCTAGGCTGTATGGTATCAATCTTATGGGACCATATTATATATGTGATCCATTGTTGACTGAAAAGCCATTATGTGGCACATAACAATATTTAAAGAAAACAAAAGAAAAACTAGAGTTCTATATCCAAGAAAAATATCCTTCAAGAATGAAGGCCAAATATAATTTCAGGTTTAAAAAAACAAAACAAGATAATTTCTCACCAGCTGCACCCCTCCAAGAAATGCTAAAAGAATTTCTCCTGAGTAAAGGAAAGTAGTACCATCTGGAAACTAGGATTTCCAGGAAGGACTAAAAAGCATTGGGAATAGTAAATAGATGGGTAAATATAAAAGGTTTTTTTTCCTCTTAGCTCCTTAATTCCTTTAAAATACACAGTAATACTTAAAACAAAAATTGCAAGATTTATTATAATAAAAAAGGTTTATAAATGTAGATTTAATAAATAGATGATCTAGAAGAAAAGCACGGAGAGAGTACCTGGACTTCTGTAAGTGCAACACTGTTACATTTTCTACAAAGTGATCCAGTATGAACTCTGGAAAGACAGTGCAAAGTTGAGGCCATATAGTGTAATCTCTAGAGCAATCGCTAACAAAAGAAGGCGAGGAACCCTAGGTACAAAGTCCGACAAAGGTTTTTCATAGAAGTTGGCAAATTAATCCTACATCTTTTTGGAAGAGCACATAACCAAGAAGATTTGAAGGGTAGGTCATTCATAAAGAAGGAAACTCAAACAGCCAAGAAACATTTGAAGTTTTTGAAACTCAGGAAAACGAAAATAAAGCAATGCCATACCTAATTTCCTACCCAATAGACTGGCGAAATAGAAGTCTGAAAATACCATGTGTTTTCAAAGACGTGGGGATGAGGGGATTTTTATAATTGCTGGTGGGGGTCTGAATTAGTACAACTGCTTTGAAGAGCAAGGTGGTGGTACCTAGCAAATGTGAAGATTAAAAGCAATTATGGTAGAACATTAACATGTATTTAATCCCAGTAGTGTACACATAGTTAAGTATGATATCTGTTGTGTACTTTCAAATAAAACTGGAAGTAAAACAAAGATTTATGCTCAAGGATGTTCATGGAAGCAATGTTTATAAGGCAAAAAAGCTGGAAATCTTCTGTGTGTCCAATAATAGGGGACTGGTTATAGATTGTGTACAATAAAATTGTATGCAGCAGAATGGGGTAATTTATATATGTAGGAAAAACGTGTCAAGTGTATTGCTAAAGGATAAAACCAATCTGTAAAGCAATAACGCTCCCCCCTATTTGTTTAAAAGCTGCATACTGTGTATGCTGGCACCTGCCTAGGAAATGGCTGCAAGGATGCCCGGGAGACTGTCAGTAGGGGTTACCGTCGGGGGAAGGAATGCGACAGGGAGGGGGGTTCTTATTTTCCCATTTATGCTCTTCTAAATTATTTGAGTTGTCTTTTTTCTAATCATGATCATGTATTACTTTTATATTTTTTAAAAGCAAACTTTTAAAAAGTTATTTTTGTTCATAATAGTAGGCTAGTAGTTGATTTGCTGAGTCACTCCAGCTGCAGAATTTTTAAAAATCTTTTTCTCAAGTTTCAACTAGTGGAAGGAACTTAGGTTTTGCCACCGTTACTCATCTCCTATGCCTTTTATGCCTGTTTATGTCACCTCTGCAAGAACCCGCAACTCCAGGTCACCTCCTTTCCAGAACTCTGCATCTCCCGCAGCTCTGCATGGCGCCCCCAGTCCCGAAATACTAAAGGCCTCCCCTGGGTCTTCAGGAAACTTAGTCACCAGCTATTCTCCCTGTATCCCCAGCCTCTTCTCTAGAGGCAGCCTTCACCATCTTGCTTTCCCAAGAATCCAGCTGTCCCTGAGGACACTGCTCCCCTGTAGCCCTTTTTAGTGGCAGCCACTCCCCTCTCACAGGCCAAACACCACTGGCCCTGGGGAGGGGATTCCTCTTGCCTCCCTCCCTCCTCACTATCTGCACCCTCCTGCCTCTTTGCATCCCAGGGCATCTGGAGGGACCGGCCATGCTTCTCCTTGTTGCAGTCATCTACCAACTCTGGGACACTCCCTCAGACCTTGAAGATTACAGCTCCTGGCTCACTGTCACTCTCCCCAACCCTGCTCCTGCCTTAATTCTCAGGGATTTCCATATCTACTCAGATAATCCTCCCAAAGCCCTGGCCCTTCTTTTTCTTTCTTCTCATCCAATGATCTGCCCTCCACCCTACCCTGGCTGCTCACGTCCAGAGTCATATTCCAGTCACATCATTACCAACAACTCCAGGCCCTGCCTCATCTGCTCTCTGACACCATCCCCCATCTTTCCATTTTCCTGCTTCTGGCACCTCTTCTGGACTGCTAATCCGTCTATTCTATCATCCTTTAATTGTCGCTCAGCCTCCTCTTCCCCTCACTTCCTAGTTTAAATTCCATGACCAATCTCAACTCGACTCTGCCTATGCCCACACCGCTGAATGAGTCTGCAGAAAACACACAAGACTTCAGGGAGTGTAGAGGGTGAGCCACATAATATCTTGAGGAAGAATATCCCAGAAACTAGGAATAGCACGTGCAACAGCCCCAAGGCATGAGAGTAAAAGAAACTGAACAGAATGAGCAAAGGGGAACATGACAAAGATGTTACAGAAGTGAGTAGCTAACCAGGTCATTTAGGGTTTTGTTGGCCGTGGTAAAGACTGCCTTCTCTCTGAGTGTGATGGGGAGCCATTGAAAGATTTTGAGAAAGGAGTGACATCAACTGACTTATACCTGTAGAAGTTACTCCGGCTGTGGTGTTGAGAATAGACTACAGGGAGCAAGGACAGGAGCAGGGAAACCCTCAAGGAGGCTATTGTAATCGTCCAGGCAAGAGATGGTGGTGGCTTAGGTAATTCTGGTAGCTGTGTGGATGCTGAAGAATGGTCTGATTCTGGATGTAGTTCAAATGTAAACAGGATATGATGACCAACTGGATATGGGGTGTGAATGAATGAGAGGGATTAGTCCATGTCACTGGTCATTTGTGTGTGTTTCTTTGCTGTTTGCCCACACAACTGAAAGGATGGAGATGCTGTCAACTGAACGGGGAAGACCGTGGGTGGGTGGAGCAGGGTTCCTCTTGAGAGAGTCTCAGGCAAATCTTCAGTCTCAATGAGGCCATTCTTGATCACCTTATTTTAAATTGTGCTCCCACCTCTGTACTCTCCCTCTCTTTTCCTGCTGCATTTTTCACAGCATGGATATCGGACAGTCTGCCTGACCCACTGTCCCCACCCCAATCCTTGGCGGGGTAGAACAGGGCACCTTGTCACCTGTCTCTCTGAGGATGCACTCAGTGGAGAGTGAACAACCCAAGAGGAAACAAAGGTGATGCTACCGGAAGAGGAAATGGGGCTGAGTGGGTAAACAAAAACAGATGTCCATCACACAAACTATAAACAGAAGACAAATCACTCTCTTTCCATTTATTTCTTTTTAAAGTCAGTTACAGCTACAGGAACAATAAATATTTTTCCTTCTCTATCAGAGATTTAAACCCAAACCTTCTAAGATGAGGTAATATATGCTGCTACCACATCCTTTTCTGCTTTCTACTGAAACAGGTGACCTCGGCAAATTAGGATCTTCCAGAATAAGCATGATCCCTGCCTGAGGTGTGATTTGGGGAGGGGCCAGTCAACATGCTCTGGCTATAATTTCATTTTGCCTTTAAGTACTCCAAATGGACCAAATGAATACCTTGCTCCATTAAGAACTATCTCAGGTAATGTGTCTGCTCATTCTATTAGACATTCATCTCTCCGGAGACTTCAGACAATGCTTTTTCACAATTAATATCCATGTAAGTACCCGCCTTTTGCAAACTGAGGCAGCAAGTCATTCAGGCCTCATGAGGCTGAAGCCCAGCTCCCCCATTTTGACTGTGTGCCCCCACCCTTCAACACACCCGCAGCTGAAGGGGAAAGGACCCAAAAGGTGAACAATATTCTGGGACATCAAGCCAACATATTCTCATTCTTGGTCATTTCTACATAGCACACCTGGTTGATGCAGAGCTTAGAGATTTTCCAGAATCTCTGGCAGAGCCTAAGATTGGGTTGTGAAGTATGGGGACTTCACAATGGAGACAAACGGCTGAGCCAGAGGCTTCAAGCATGTGCTAGCATGATGCCCCAGAAGATCCAATGAGTTCAGTTTCTCCTCTGCATGCATCAGCTTAGAGCCTGTCCCAAGCAGACAACCAGCAACAAAGACCATCAAGGATGCAGAGGATACTTGTGAACCTAGAGTCATCTTCTCCCCTTATTCTACCACAAAGTCAATTAAGCCTCCAATATTCCCAGATATCATCTTGGAGAGGAGTCATGGCGAGGTAGGAGGGGAGGTCTGTTACTTATTAGTCAGGGTTCTCTAGAGAAACAGAACCAACAGGAGATACATATATCTCACCATATATATATATATATATATATATATATATACCCCACCTCACCCATTTTTTCCCATGAAAACTACAATAAGGGCTCTGGCCCATGCTTTCCTCTCACTCCTTCTGCCTCCTGAAGACCCTGGAGCTTTCCCCATGCGGCCCAGTGTGGTATGATGTGCCCCCTCCTCTTGGGAATTGTAAGTAATAAATTCTTCTCTCAAGGCAGTTGTCTCCATGTCTATAACCTTAGCATACCTGATTAAAACAAATCCCAAGTACATTTTAAAACAGGAGGTAATCAGAAAGCTCATGCACTTATCTAAAGGAGACAGGGTCTTCCAAAGGGGCTTATTTTAAATGGAAGAGATGATGATGTTCTTAATTGGCAAGTTAAAATTTAAGTTGAGTTGTGGTGTGAGGAAATTTTCCATGCCACAGTGGGGAAGAGATATAAGCTTGCAAGAGGCCCGTTGCTCAGATGTTTGGTCGAATATTAAGGCAGAATGAAAGCTATTAACAGAATAACAAGATGGCTGCTGCTTTTCCTTTCATTAGTGTCTCAGTCGGCTGGGGCCACCATGACAAAACACCACAGACTGGGTGCTTGAAATAACAGAAATTCATTTTCGCTGGGAGCTGAAAGTCTGTGATCAGGATGGCGCATGGTTGGGTTCTGGTGAGCGTTCTCTTCCTGACTTGCGGAAGGCTGCCCTCTCTGTGCGCTCAGCATGTGCACGTGGAGAAAGAAAGAGAGCTCTCTTCCTCTTCTTATAAGGCCACCAATGTTATTGGATTAGGACCCTATCTTTAGGACCTCATTTAATCCTAATTACCTCCTAAAAGCCCCATCTCCGTGTATAGTCACATTGAGAGTTAAAGCTTCAACATATGAATTTGGGGGGACACCATTCCATGCATAGTCATTAGAATTTAAACAGGGATAACTGACCATGGTCTTCACGGCCTTCCTGAGGCACCCTCATATACTTTATCTCATCGGAGCAATGACAGACCCTGCCTGTCAGTGCTGCTGCGCGAGCAGAATCCATCATTCAGTATCAAAACTCTTAGCTGGGATTATCTGACTGATATTACAGGACTTCATGGGAAAGAATGAATTGGATTTTTCCAAATTTCTTCACCCAAATTTTCATATTCTTGAGGTTCCCAGGACACAAAAAGTGCTTATTAGGGGTCAGCCCCCTGGCCGAGTGGTTAAGTCTTTGCGCTCCACGGCGGCAGCCCAGGGTTTCGCCGGTTTGAATCCTGGGCGCAGACATGGCACTGCTCACCAGGCCATGTTGAGGCGGGGTCCCACATGCCACAACTAGAAGGACCCACAACTAGAATATGCAACTATGTACTGGGGAGCTTTGGGGAGAAAAAGGAAAAATAAAAAAATTTTTTAATTTATAAAAAAGTGCTTATTAGTTAACAAGAGTACGCTTTTTCAGGGCAGCTGGGTTCCAAGATGTTCCCACATTTACAAATGGGAGCCAAGATTTTATCAAACCCTGCCACTCTTTCAAAGCCAACTCAAAACCAATCTCAAGTTTTTCTGGACTGCCTTCTCCCACCTCTGAGGATCTGAAGCAGGTATAGTGTGAACCCTGGAATTTGACACATAACCGTGGAGCATGTGGCAATGGGTCTGCCCTCACTCAGCGGTGACTCTCCCCGTTCTGCTTTGGTCAATCCTGTTTCCATAGGATCATAAGCAGGCTACGAATTATGGGATTTCATGGTTCAAGACGTCAGCCTCCTGTGCTGTCACCTGCTTCCAGTCTCCTGTTCCCTCCCGCTTAGCAAATGCAGTGATTTATTTTCAGTCCTCGTTCTCTTTTCGACACATGTTGACAGCTGAGATGATGGATCACTCTCTCTCTTGAAACTCCTCTTCTGCAGCACCCCACTCCCAGGCTTCTTTCTCCTTCTCTGGCTGCTTTCTTGGCCTCGTTTGTTGGCTCCTCTCCTCCTCCCCATTCCTTACCTCTTGGTCTTGCCCTCAGGGCTCCAGCCTGGGACCTCTCCTCTTTTCACCCTACGCTGTCTAGTCTCTCCCTGCACAAACCCCTAGTCTTTACCTCTTGAATGCAGACGAGTCCTAAATCTACATCGCCAGCTTAGACTCCCCTCATAAGCTCAAGATAGGCAACCACTTTCATATGTCCTGTTGGACTTTCATATGTCCTAAAACTCCAAAAGTACAAAACGAATGTATTTCACCATAACCACTCCTCCTTCCCCAGACCAATGCCTCCTCCTGTGTTCTCTTCTTCAGGTAATGGCGCCACAGGAGTGAGTTCTTATACAACCCGAGTGAGCAACTCAATATTCTGTAACAAATATATTCCAATAAATACCATCTTCCTTCACAAACATATTTGACAAGATTTGTGGTCATCATAGGCTCATGGTTAAAGGTTATATTGCTAGGAGTTTCACAAAAGCCTTTTGTAGTTAATAGTTGAATACCTCAAAGATCTTCTTAACGTTCTTGGAAAACATGAAAGACAAAAATTCTAATTTATTATAACAAGAAGCAGAACGTACATAGATTTAACCTTAAGTAAATCATTGTCCCTCTGGGCTAATGCTCTTTACTGTTTGTTCTCCTGAAGTCAATGGAATAGCAAGTGTTCCCACCCAGGTCAGCCCCTAACAATGTTGGAGTGTGGATCAGTATTACAGTAGAGGCCCATATATCACTATCTAAACCATTGGAATTTATAATTCAAGATGGCAAACTATAAAATAAAATATATTTTATCTACTTAACAAATAAAATGCCATAAGGGCAAAAATTTTAAAAATGTGAAAGCTATGGTTTTAGTATGACTGAAAATTGTCAAAAATTCAAAGATAACTGAATTTCATTAGTATTGCATAAGTCTGGATAGTCTACGAACACGCCAGCGATATTTGGATGAATAAAATAAAGAGCTAAGTAGTTCACAAAATATTATATGTTTATTCCATAAAATTTATTTGTGCCTTCATTTCAGCAACATCACTAATTATGTTTTAGATTTAAGAGTTCACAGAATTTATGTTCCATCAATAGCAAAGATTTAATGGATTAAAAAATAAAATGTAACTATATTTAAAGCAGTCAACATTTGAATATATTTTCATCAAAATTATTTTTCATATTATTGTGAAAAGTTATTCTCATTAATTATCTATTAAATTAGAGGGCTACATACAAATTACAGTTAACAAATATCAATTTTTTAATAATATTTAAATGCAATAAGCTTTGAGACTAAGTAACATCACTCGGAAGGAATGCACAGAGAAGAGGACCCAGACTAGACCCAGGCTCTTCGATACTACAGGAAAACGGTCTGGGAAGCAGACATCGGCAGCAATAGGTCTCGGGATTCGAATAACTACATCTACCAACAACTTATGGAAGTAAGTAAGAAACAATGAAGACCCTATTGAAGAGCAAAGAGCTTATCGGACTAGCTGCATAATTAAAATGGGAATTAGTAAGTCAACATGAAGAAAAATGTTCAACCTCATTCATGAAAGAAATGAAAATTGAAACATGATGCAGTTTGGAGTAATTGTGGGTTTTTTCCGCATTTTTAAATGGACAGTTTTCAAATGTATTGAAAAGTGGACAGAACAGAAAAATGAACATCTGTATACCCATTATCCAGATTCAACATTTGTTAACATTTTGCTTCTTACTCATCTTTCTTTCAACACAAAAACACACACTTTTTTTTTTCTGCTGAACCACTTGAAAGTCAGTCGCACTTCGCATTACATTTCATTCCGAAACACTTGGACACGCACCTCCTTATCTGTGACGTTTTCCTATGTGATCAAAGGAACATTATCACACCTCAGTGTCAATTGAGTATATGCACATGGTTGCACAACAGAGCTCCAGATCTTCTTCATCTTGCAAAGTTGAAACTCTATATCTATTAAACAATAACTCCCCATTTCCCCATTACGCCCCAAAATTAATTTTAATTCAATAATATATCTAATATACAGTCCATATTCAAACTTCCCAAATTGTCTCCGAAAAGATTTTTGCAGTAGTCTCTTTAACTGCCGTATTTCTTTAGTCTCTTTTATTTTAGAATGTCTCCCTACCCTAGTTTTGCTTTTTATGACATTGATTTTCTTTACAAGTCCAGTTGTCTTGTAGAAGGTCTCATGTTCTGAATTAGTCTGATTGCTTCCTTATGATTACATTCCGATTAAATGTTTTTGGCAAGAACACTCCGTAGGTAATATTGTGTACCTCTTGTTGCGTCACACCGGGAAGACCATAATGCTGTTCATTCACTATTCGTGGTACAAAGTTGGATGATTTGGTTAAGGCTGACGGCCAGATCTCTCCTTTGTAAAGATACTTTTCCCCTTTGAAATTACTAAGTAATCTGTGGTGATACTGTGAGACCATGTGAATATTCCGTTTCCCAAAACCCTTTCACACAATTATTAAATCAGAGGTTGCAAAATGATTTTATAATTCGAATGTTTTTAACTTATTAACTGGCATTCTACTGTAAAGAAAAGCTTTCCTTTCTTTTTCCCCTTTATCCTTCTTATTTATTTATTATCATCATACTCTCATACATTTTTGTATTCAATATGTTATCACCCACTGTGGTCATTATTCTTTTTGATGCAAATATTGTCAGATTTGGCTTGTGGGACCCCCTTCAAGCTGTGCTTTTTGACATGACCCCATTAGTCTTTGAGCATTTTCTTACTTTCCGACACAATAGATTTTTCCAGGCTTACGTTGTATTTTCTCTGCCCAGGCATGGAGTCAGCCATTTTCCCAAGGAACACTGTTTCTTTTTGGTGGGGAGTGGTCTTGAGAAACTAAGGTCTGGGCTCTAGGACTGCTCTTGTCTACAGATGTGTGTCCCTGTTTCTTGGTCTTTTCAGTATAAACACCAGGAAAACACACACACACAGGTTTATTCCATATCTGCCATTCAAATCTAACACAGCTCTCCCTGGCTTTCCCCCTATTCCATGTTTGCATCTCTCTCTTTAGCCATAGTGAAAACTCTGGCTCATAAAAACATTAACGTGTGCATTAATTTGATCTATTCCATAATACACACAAAATTGTTTCAGAATTATGGCGCCAATACCACTAGCAACCACAAACCCTTTGTAAAGTCCAAACTTTCTTTGCCATTCTTTTCGTTCTAAGACTGCACCCCACCAAGAATATGCGCTCACAGTGCCACCTTCACAAACTATCTGAGTTTATCTTTTCTTTCCAAAGTTATCAATACAGTTTCCTTTTTATTTAATCTTAAGCATTGTTTATTGTAGTCCTAAGTTTATTTTTTGCATATGGAAAACATTTAGGAAGTTCAAGAGTTACAACTACAGAGCAAAGCTCCCGTCCCTTTCCTTCCACTCCAGTTGCCACTAAAGCCTAGATGGATGCTTTTTCAAATGCACCTGCATGCATATTTCTCATGTGTGTATGAAGTAACTTCATATAAATTCGTACCGTCTTCCTCCTACCAGACACTGTGTCCTAGGACCAGAGATGATGAAGACGAATGAGTGATGGACTGTGGGAGGGCAGGGAGCTATGATGGAAAGATATGACGTGGAACTTTCTGGTAAGAAAACAGATGGGCTTGTAAAAATTCAGAGAATTCTTTCAAAAGGGAAGAAATAGTCAGCTGTGTCCAATGTGGCTAGGAAGTCATGGAAGACGAGGGTGAAGAACTGACCAAGAGGGAGTCATTGGTGACCTGGACTAGAGTGTTTTCAGGAGGTGATGGGGAGGAAAGACTAATTAGATTGGAGTGGATTAAAGAGGGGCTGGGAGGTGAAGAAGGGAGATGTTGGTACGGGTGCCCCTTCTGAGGAGCATTTCCGCAAAGAGGAGCAGAGAGATGGGGCTACAGCTAGAGGCAAGCTTGATTTGAGGGAAGCACTTTCTTTTAACATGAGAGAAACTACGGCATGCTTGGGTGTTGATGGCAGTGCTCCCACACAGAGAGGGGAATCAATGGTGTGGGACAGAAAAAAAGACAACTGCAAGAGCAACGTCTTTGAACATACAGAAGGGGACAGGATCTAATGCACAAAAGGACTAGCACATAACTGAGGCTTAAGAATAATGTGTCGAGTGAAAAAGAAGGTAAGCAATGGACTCTTTCCTCAAAGTAATCAAGTCGAAAGAGAGGAGACGGATGACTGAAGCACTCCCCACCGAGCAGACACCACCGCAAGCGCTGTGGCTTCATAGAAGAGCAAGAACTTGGAGGAAGAAGCAGCACATTCTCAGTGGCGAAGATTCCCAGAGCAGGTGGCACCTGCTGGACCTTCAAAGACCAGAAGGAGAAGCAAAGGATTTCGAGGGAGAAAGGACATCACTCCAGCCTGAGGAAACAACGGGAGCAAAAGCAGGAGCGATGAAGCCTACAGCTTGCACCGTCACTTCACAAAACTCTTATTTTCACAACAGCCAACATCATACACAAATGGGGCTTTCTTATAAATATCTGGGGCTAAAGTTTGTTGATAGCACTCTTAATCGGCAGCTACGGGAGGAAGAACGTGGTTTTCTGCTCCTCTCTCTGCATATGTCATTGGCTGGCTCTGGAAAGTTCAGCGTGGAATCCTCTTCTTGCCACTTTCGTCTACAAGCCCTGGATGTCCTGACCACACCTTACACAGGGAGTACTTTCATCTCCTCCCCCGACTGGTGGAGAGAGCCTAGCAGCTTATTTAAACTTCTCAGTCTCGATTTTCTCCTCTGCAAAGTAGAGATGGTAATACCTAGAGTATTGTAGAGTGTTGTGTGGATTAAAGTAGGCAATACACATGACGTGCCTGCTCTGTGCTTGGAACAGAATATGTACTCAATAAATGGTGAGCTACTTCTGGTACTAATCATAGACAAGACCACATATACTTCTGATGTGATCAGCACTGTTTGAAGTCTTAGAAGGTATTAACTCACTGAATGCCTACTTCATCTTACAAAGTAGGAATTATCATTGCCTCTTCATAAATGAGAATCCTAAGGTAAACAAGCAGCAGAGCTGGGATGTGAGATGAGGCAGGCTGGCCACAGAGCCTTGCTACTCATCTTCTGTGCCACACTGACTCCCTAATAGTGAATAAAATCACATCAGGTCTAAGACCAGATCCATCTCCTTTTTTTTTTTTTTGGTGAAGAAGATTGGCCCTGAGCTAACATCTCTTGCCAATTTTCCTCTTTTTGCTTGAGGAATATTGTCACTGGGCTAACATCTATGCCAGTCTTCCTGTATTTTATGTGGGATGCCTCCAGCATGGCTTGATGAGCAGTGGTAGGTCAAACCCCGGGCCACTGAAGCAGAGCACGTGAACCTAACCACTACACGACTGGGCTGACCCCAGACCAGATCCACCTTTTGTCTTAGATCCATTTCCCTTATTAACAAGGAATCCAAAACTTAAGCCAGTAGAGTTAGGAATTGTTATGTTCTCCATAACTGTGGAAGCCAGCAAGAAGCGTGAAAAATGATCTATGCATTTTATTGACATGCTTCAGTTTGACCAAATTTCCTTCACTCCCCAGTTGTTACTGTAATAATAAAATTCAACCTACTTTGTTTTATTTATGTTTAAAAATTTGCCATTATTCAAGAGTATACAGAAATGCTAGGAACGTATCCAACCAAAACACTTCCACAAGCCTACAAAGAAATATGAACAAAAATATTTACTTCAGTACTTTTTATAATATTGAAATATTAGAAACCACCCAAATATCTTTCCGTAGGGGTCTAATTAAAGTGTGGCGCATCCATGCACTACAGGACAGATTTCAACAAGATAAGAAAAAACTCTCATATGTAAAACGAAAAAGCAAGATGCAAAACTGTGTGTCTAAATTGGTCCTACCCTTGAAAATTAATGCATATTTAGTATGTGCATAAAAAAACATTAGAGAAATAATCCTCAAACCCTTAACGGTAGTTATGAGGAAGAAATAACAGATGACTTTTGAATTACTAAATTATACATTTCTGGATTGTTTGAATTATTTACAAGCACTTATTCACTTCTGATATCAGAAGAAAACAATATATTGTTTAAGTAGGCAGAAGAGGCGAGGCCAGTCAGAAACAAGCAGCCTCAAGCAGGCTCTCATCCTGCGTCTGTGAGCGGCTGCCTCGTTTCCAGGAAATCCACACAAACATGCATCCCCTGACCCTGTCCATGGTAGGAAACTTGGCCGTTACGCCGATGAAAGGAATTAGCATCACTGTGAAATCACACTGGTTTGGCTGTGGAAAGAAAGAGGCGGTAAGTCAACTCAGCTTTCGAGAACTTCACTTTGTTCCCATCAGGCCTCAGAACCTTCCCGGCCATAAAAGTAACAGAGACAAGATAAATAATCACTAGAATAGCTGAGGTTTTTACAGTGATCCACAAATTTCAGAGTCTCTCACAACCATTTATACCACATTTCGCGTCTGCTCCTTCCGAAAGCTCTGGGAAACATATTTTTCAGAAGAGGAAGCTGCTGGTAAGATGCAGCAGGACCAGAACCCAGAATGTCTTGTGTCCACTAGCAAAGAGTGTCATCCTGGAATCAGCCAGAATAATAATGAGTACAATTTATTTTTAGGCAAAATATATCTCTTCCTGAAAAGCTAAATAAACAGTGTATCTATCAAAGAAGAACAACTGACAGTAGGTGAACCATGTAGAAAATGCAATGGAAACTGAGGCCACGCATGAAGCCATAGATGAAGGCGACATCAGTCAGCCTGGCTTCCCCTGGATCTTGGAGAGTGGTTCAGAGTAAATTTGAATGTGGTGACAATGCACTGGAGGGTTTCAGTCTTATGGGCACTTGGCATTGTCCCCTCTCCATTCTGTCGCCATGGGCCTGACTGTGTGAGGAGAATGGGAACACTGGGAAGGCGGCCCCTCCCCTGCCAATCTCATTTGCAGGACTGTGTCCTCCTCCCCTGGAAGCCAGGAATCCACCACGGCCTCTGGGATGGCCAATGTTTGTTTCACAAAGGCAAAAATTAAGATCTGAAATCATTATGCAAATTCCTCTAGGTGATTGAGTGACAAGATCAAGCATAAGATCCACCTTTCTCAACTCCAACCTCAGTGCCAGCCCACAAAATGGAGAAGCCCAGCCCACACCTCATTTCAATTCTCATTCTATCCACAGCACAAACCTCACCTCTCTGCTTTTTCTAATTAACCTCCCTTGCTTCCTTTTCACTCTCACTCTGAGCTGAGTCCATTACTCTTGTTCAGCCAAAGGAGGAAGAGGGAATAAATAGATTAATAAAGTAAGGTAGAGAAAGAGGTGATCCAAATAGTGGGTAAAATAGTTGGCTATCATATTTTAAGACAACATTGTTCCAATAATTTTGATGCCTTATTATAGATACAAAACTTCAGTTTTTAAAAACTAGAAAAATATATTTTCTTCTCAGTCTTCAGTGGGCCCTTTATAGAGGAAGGCCCTTGCCAACATTCCCAGCTGAGACCTCAATGAATGGACAGGCAGTTTGAAAACAAGAATAAAAATTATTCTGAATCTACTTCCCCAACCCAGGTTTTCTGAACTCTTTCTTTCCACTAGCAAATGGGACAGCCTGAAAACAGAGATGCTGAGATACGCTATCTTTGTGAATGAAGACCAGATTCCTCCATAGGCAAACTCTATTAGTCTTCCCTTCACAGTGCAAGAACCACGGATCAACAAAATGCGTATGTCCATTTATACAATAGAATACCGTTCAACAATAAAAAGGAACCAAAATACTGATAATGCTACAACGTGACAGAACCTCAAAAACATTATGTTCAGTGGAAGAAGCCAGTCACAAAAGACAACGGGTATGATTCCATCTATATTAAATGTCTAGAACAGAAAAATCTCTAGAGACAGGAAGTAGGCTCCTGGCTGCCTGGGGCTGGGGTAGGGTGGGAATGAACTTGAAGCAGGCACAAGAGGTCTCACTGAGATGCTGAGAATGGCCTAAAACTGACTTGTGGTGATGAGCACACAGCTCACTAAATTTACTAAAGGGCGTTAAAAGAACACTTAAAATGGGTGGATTTTGTGGTATATAAATTATATCTCAGCACAGTTGCTTTAAAACAATGCAAGAGTCTCCTGCAAATCTCAGGTTGCCAGATTCAACTCCACATTCCTGCCAGTGTTTGCGCCACTTCAGAGAAAATGACACGCCTGACATCATCTTTGTAAAATTATATGATGTCCCAAGACTTGCCACGGAAGAGCCCCAAAAGCAAGCACAAACAGCAAAATCCCCCAATTCTTTTCGTTTAGCAAAGCTGACTGTCATCTTCTTACAGACTTCCCCTCTGCTTGCTGAAATGACTTTTGCTTGTTTACTTTTTATGGGAACTTTGCTACTGTCTAAACACGAGCGTTTCATTTGAAGTTGACTGCAGCATCATTTACTTCTTTTTTTTAAGATTTTATTTTTTTCCTTTTTCTCCCCAAAGCCCCCCAGTACATAGTTGTAGATTCTTTGTTGTGGGTCCTTCTAGTTGTGGCATGTGGGACGCTGCCTCAGCGTGGTTTGATGAGCAGTGCCATGTCCGCGCCCAGGATTCGAACTGACGAAACACTGGGCCGTCTGCAGCGGAGCGCACGAACTCAACCACTCGGCCACGGGGCCAGCCCCGAATCATTTACTTTTGCGTGGTCAGCTGGGATAGCCAAGTGTTAACCAGCATAGAGTCAAATTTATCCAAACTATAGCATTCACTCTTGGTTTCTTATTTGGCTAAAAAGCAAGTTAGAGGCTTTTTCCAATCTTAAAAATATTTATGGATAATCTTTTCTTTCTATTTTACTTATAATGTATTTATAGTTCATGAAAGCTGTGAGTATCAATTCATTCTTTCCTTTTAAAATGTTATGCAGGTGGATGTATATACAAGGATTTCAGTCTTGTTGGTAGCAGCAAAATATTGTTCATAAATAGGGAAACTGGTTAAATAAATTATTATACATCCGAACAGGGAATGAATTACTATGTTATTAAAAATATGGAGCAAAATCTATAGGAACTGGTGTGGAACTACCTCCAAGGTATGTTGTTAAGTTAAAATAGATGTGAACCAGCATGCTTCTTACGCTGCCCTTTGTATTCTGTTTCTAAAAGAATATACGCATAAATGCTGCACACACTTAAGCATCTGAGTGTAGACACGCCAGATTGGTACAAGTGCATTCTTGTCGGGAAGGGAACTGGGTATCTGGGGGTTTGCCCTGGCAGGGTCGCTAGCTTTCCGGTACATATTCTTTAATATTGTTGAAATGTTTACCACATACGTTATTATCCTTTGAAAAAATTTTTTATGTTTTACACCTTTACCCCTATGTTTGGTAAACCATATTTCAGTTAATAAGTTAGAAAAAGAAAACAATTTGTGGCCAGCCCAGTGGCATTATGGTTGGATTCGTGCACTCTACTTCGGATCCTGGGCACGAACCTGCACACCACTCATCAAGCCACGCTGTGGCAGCATCCCACACACAAAAGAGTAGAGGAAGATCAGCAACAGATGTTAGCTCAGGGCCAATCTTCCTCACACAGACGCAAAAATACAATTCAAATACTCTAACAACTTTTGTCCAAATAAAATAATAATGACCAAATTTTAATACATAGTTTAATAAGAAAGTTATTTGAAGACTTCAATTTCCCCACCTCTAAAACAGAGATATTATTATGAAGATCAATGGCGTAACATCTGTAAGATTTTGTAAGATGCAGAATCATTGAGATGGAGTTTGCAGGGGCAGCTCACCCTTGGGTGTAGTAAATGGAGTTCAGCTGCAAGAGCAATGGATCTCTCCGTAGTGGACATTTGCTACTTACTCATTGCAGGATCACACAGCTTGAATTGGACTTGACGTATGGTGATCAATTATGCCTTTTGGTATCACGGGATCAAATTCATTATCAGATCCTTGGGGACTACGTTTAGCATTAAATACGTTTGCAGCAGCAGACAAATTCATAGTCTGACTGTCAGTTCATTGCACTGCCTCATCATTCTTCTGCTATACAATTAATTTAGCTGAAGAAACAGTAACAAACACATCCTAAAATTATGATGGCACATTACAGTACACAAAACACACCTACAAGATTTATCACATTCCACCCTCTTAGCAACTCTGTGGGGCAGGCAGACACACATGACGTCTGCCTCATGGTGAGTCATAGTTAAATCATCCAATCAGGAAGCAGAGAGCTGAGACAAGAAGCTGGGTTCCCAAATCCCGCCTCACAGAGGTAAACATATTTCACAGCAGGTATGTGAGAATTCAGAAAAGGCTGTGTTTGTATATATAAAATCTGTTTCGTTATATTAGAACATAAAGACAATGGCCAATTTCATAATTTGTTTTTGGTGAAGATAATTCACATAGACATTGTTTCATTTGCAGTTTGAACTTACTTGACAATTGTAATATCTAAATTCACATGCATAGCTAAAGCGTGTTCCTGTGTGATGGGGACCATTCATCCTCATAGGCTCATTTATGACTCATGGATTTGTGTGGGTGTTGAAGAGAAAATCCAAAGAAAGAAGAATGGGAAAAGATTTCTTTATATATTTAAGTACAAATAATAGAAAGAGGCCGAACTAAGTTATCAATGACGGTGAAGTGAAATGTTCTCTGGAAAATCCATGGCCATAGCATTAATGCTGCCTGACGAACGTGACTGCTTAAAACTCTGGTCTGGAAAACCTGTTCATAAATGCTTTTTCATTCTTGTTATTACATGAGATCACTGTTCCTAATTTTTCCAGGCTTACAAATGCAGTAATTGGCTTTACACATTTCAGTGATTGAAGATGTATGGTTTTAATATGCATGGCGCATTGGGAAGAGCAACTCTGGCTGTCCTTCAATGTGTTGCTCTGGACTAAGGTGGATTCTCACCATGTTTTGCAGCAAGGTGTGAAGACATTTATTATTTTAAACATTAACCACTTATTGTATGACAAAAACATAATATTAGAGAACATAATAAATTATCATCATTATGATTCTTATACACACACATTAATAAAGACATTAAATCGCATCCCTAAGCCCAGAATCTGGGGACTCTGACAATATCCCATCGATGTGATTTTGTTGCAGTATTTTTCAAGATTTAATGGAGTTAAGCTATTTAGTTTGCTTTTGGACATTGTCTAACTTGGTAGAAAAAAAATCACCTAATCTGGGAAGGAAAAGTATCACAATTTTATGTAAGTGCTGAAATTGTCTTTCTTCATAGCTTAAAAGGAAATACTTACTCACAGCGGAATGAGTCACCTCCCTTTTATTTGGTTCCAACTTGCAGAGTCATCTCGCTGCTAAAATGGTTTCAGAGCCGGAGACAGGAGGTTTCTAAGTCAGAAAGAAACTCCCCTTGTCTTTGAATATGTGCCTTTTTAGAATTGAACCTCAAGGTCTGACAGCAACTAAATCTTGTTTTCCATGAGATATATTTAGCAAGACTTAGCATTCCTTCGAAGAGTCCACGCGCGTTATTCTAACGATCACGCACGGTGTCACTGAGTAACTTCCGCCCCTTCCTGCAGAAGTCTTGAGAACACCGCCGGGAGGGGGTAAAGGACAGCTGACCGAGACCCGGTCAAGTGTGACTTCCGGTTTTGTTTTTTGTCTTAGAGACTGATTTAGCTAACCTAAGCTAAAGGAAAGCTAATTACCTTGTATTTGAGTTAATGTGAGACTTCACGTTGTATTTTGAAATGTTAAACGCTTACCGGCCTCTTATTGAACATTTACATATATATGTATGTGTTTATAATTATATATTAGTGTACATGGCTTTTATCCTGGATAATGGATTATAGTGAGCAGGGCTGTTCCGGGGAAGCGTTTGCACTGAAAAAACGGACAACGTTATGAAAGTATGTTACCAGAGATGAAAGTGTAAAGGCGTGCAAGAGCTTGCTGCAGCGTGTCTGCGGCTCAGGGAACCGCTGGTGCCGGGGCCTGAACGCGGGGCAGCGAGCAGGGCGTGAACGCGGGGCAGCGAGCCGGGTCTGAACGCGGGGCAGCGAGCGGGGCCTGAACGCGGGGCAGCGAGCAGGGCGTGAACGCGGGGCAGCGAGCCGGGTCTGAACGCGGGGCAGCGAGCGGGAGGCGAAGCCCGAGACCAGAGCAGGGCGGACACGCCCACTTCCCAAGCGAGGCCTCCCGTGACCTCCCGGGAGGACGCGGCATCTCTCGCTCAGTCTGCCGCGCTTTGACTGCCATGTGGACTTAGGGTCCGCTAAACGAGCTGTGTCCACAGGGGAAACTGAGCTATGCCTTATGGCTGTTCTACGATTTCCTAAGCTCAGTTGTCCTCCTCGCCTAGTAGCAAATGGGCAAAATGAAACATGCTTGGGGACAGCTGACGGGTGTTTAACAGTCAGGAGATAAGCACTCCACGCCCCGCCTCCAGAGGGGACGCCAGGCTCCCCGAGGGCTTGGCCCCTGGAGCCCGAGGAGGATGCTGTAGAAATGTTATCATCTTGCTGGGATCCGTTGTGTACCTCCCAGAACTTGAACTTCAAAGTCCTGAGGCAGTTGCTCAACAGAGCAGACTGGGTGCTGGCCGCTCGCAGGCCCGGGCCGGGCGGGGACGCCGTGGGCGCGCGCCGCGCTGGGCCGTCGGCGGAGCTGGGGAGGCCGCGGGAGCGCCCGCAGACACAGGGCCCGGCCCGGGTCCCGGCGGCGCCGCGCCTCCGTCTGTCGCTCGGGCTGCGGCCAGAGAGGGCTCACGCTGCGGACTCCCGCCTGAGGAATCCTGAGCACTAAGCGAGGGGCAGGGCTTATCAGGCGGGAAAAGACACGGGGAGGGACACGGGGCCGGAGGGGTGCAGGACTCATCCCGCAGGCGGAAATCCAAACGTGGGGGAGCTTCCCAAATCCGGGTTTACACACCCAAGGCCAGCAGGCAGGGGGACGCACCAGCGAACAGCTCCGACAGGAGAGCCGTTCTGAGACTGAGCCCTCTGTCTGATCCGAGGGTTGCTCATCCCAAGACTCCTTGGTTATTCCTTGCTAAAAAGCTATTGCCTCAGCATGAAGAAAGCTATACTTCACCAACAAGGGTGGGTTCCAACAACGTATATTTATGGGCGTTTATTGATGTCAAAATATGCCAGATACTCAGGGATCAGCTTGAAACAGAAGAAAAAAACCCGTTTGCCTCCATCTCCTCAGCATCCATAGGACTCAGAGCTGAAAGAGGCCTTGCAGGGTTCCTACCCCGTCCTTCCATTTTTCAGACGTGCGACCGAGGTCCAGAGTGGCCATGTGACTTGCTTGGGCACACCGTGAGTGACGGTGCTGGACTGGAACTTCTTTCCAGAGCCCGGGCTGTTAATATTCACAGAGCCCTGTGGAGGAAGGAATATGTGTCTGGAGCTTCAGTGAGCAGAGTATCAGAACTTCAAAACCCACAGAAGGGAGGAAGCCCCACGACCTCTGCTCGCCGGTAGGAAGTCGAGCGAGAGGAGAGTACAGCCAGCCTCTGTCTGCGGCCTCCGTGTCCGCGGTTCCATTCAGCCAGCCCGGGAGGAAAGCCTGCCGGGGTGCGTCTGAGCTAACAATGTACGGACTTTTTCTTTCCTAAACAATACAGTGTAACAACTGTTTGCATCGTATCCGGCGTTTGTAAGTAATCCGGGGATGAGTTAGAGGAAGCAGGAGGAGCGCTGGGCCATGTGCAAATACTACACTGCTTTATACGCGGGACTTGGGCGTCCGCGGGTTTGATATCCATGCGAGCGCTGGAACCAGTCCTATCCCCGCAGATTCCGAGGGCCGACTGTACTGAAAATTTATGAAAGATAATTTCTATTTGTCCCTGGAGAAGTGGATGTGTGATCTGGGATATATTAGGAAAACGTACACCTGGAAGTAACAAAAACCCCAAGCTTTGAGGGCTGAAATGAATGGGGGGAGGAGGGCGGGAGGTATTTTTCTCACGTAATGAGATATCTGGAGATGGGCAGCTGCTGGCAGTAGTTTAGCAACTCCGGAAGTCACAGGCAGCATCGCGTGATTCTGTTAAGCTGTTTCCTGGTCACAAAGTGGCTGCCATAGCTGCAAGCACACATCCTGTGTTACAGGCACCCCTAGCTGCAAAGAAGGCTAGGAGAGCAAATGTTTAGGTCTTCCAGTATTTCCCGCAGACCTAGGCAAGGGAGAAAGCGCTTAGAATGGGCCTTGGGCCAGGCAGCACATAAACCTGGGGTGGCAGGTGTGGGCTTATGTTTCATGCTGCATCCCCGCGGCAGACAGTGTTAGTCAACCAAGCTTGGATGTGTCCCTGAGACTTCTCAGCAGAGTCTGTCAAGCAAGTGCTGCCAGTTGATGGAACCTGGCCCATGACATGAAGCCTGTTTCCTCTCCCTAATTATTTTCAGTTTCCATGGCACCTCTGCGGTATGACATAGAGTTTAAATATCCAAATGGTAGACACACAGAAAGGCCCGGGACAGGCTTTGGTCCTGATCCTTCATGTTACAGTGGAGGAAACTGAAGCTGGGAGTGGCTGGGGTCTCACTTATGGTCACACAATGAGATAGTTGAATGTGGGCCATTTCAGAACAGTTGCCTTGAAAGGCTTTAAACTTATTCCAGTGTTTCTGACACTACTCAAAACATCTCTGAAACTCCTGCTTTAGAATTTCTTTCATTTAGTTAATGAGCTGCTAACACAAGAAAACTTAGCTCTTCTGTTTGATAGATGACTTCTGTCTTCTTCCCCACCCTCTGCCCCCACCAAACACTACTGCCCAGCTCACTCACTCGTTAATTCAATAAAAATGTGTTAGCGTGAGTACACCAGATCCATTGCATGACTTGACTTCACATGACTCTGGGTTGTTTTGGAAAATGAAATCTACTTTTGGCCTTCAACATTTAGCTGACCATCTCCCCATCTTCCCTGTCACGCTAAGGCTGGTTCATGAAGCAGGCCGCCTGCTACGGGCACTTGTTCTAGAGTCAGTGTTGTCCAGTAGAACTTTTTTGGTGACGTGAGTGTTCTGTAATCTGTGTTGCCCAATACAGTAGTCTCTAGCCATATGTAGCTATTTAGCTCTTGAAATGTGACTAGAGTGACCAAGGAACTGAATTTTTTATTTTGTTTTAACTAATTTAAGTTTAAATAGCCACATGTGGCTAATGGCTGCCATATTGGATAGCGCAGTTCTAGATCATTCCTCTTTATCTCCATGCCTGGCTCATAGTTCCCTCTCTTCTCTGGAACCCCCATGTGGTTGTCTGGACTTGGTCTCTTCTCTGGCTCAACTTCCCTTTCTAGTTTTGGCAACTCCATGATTCAGGGGAGATGCTCTATGCTCTAGCTCCAGGTCCATGGACCCCTGTGGATTGTCCTCTCCTGATCACCAGACACAAGCAGGCCAGGAGATTCAAGCATTTGCCATCACCCTGGAGGTATTCAAAACGATGTCCTGAAGGCCCTTTGCCTTTTTGTTGGAGAGTCACAAAATTAGAAATTTGCCGCGCATCCTGGGATGGCTTTATCCTGACGTAGAGTTTGGTGCCACCGCAACAAGTAGTCGTTGCAAAATCTTCCTCTGTAATCACTGAATGCTTGGAAACAAGACTGGACAACAATTCTTATTCTTGACACTCCAAGGCACCTCAAATAGTTGGTCACTCACTGAATGAAGCAGTATTTCCATGGTATAATGATCGCATTCTTGGAGCCTTTAGTGGATGTGCATTTGTGCAGAGTTCTTCCACTCACCACTGTTGGAATCTGAGACACCAGAGGCTGGAGGTGAGCGGAAAACTCCTATGGCAGGTTGTGTTTTCCAAAGATGGCCACAACAATGGCTCCCATCTCATGTTCTTCTCCCTTTGAATAGGAGAAGCCTTGTGACTTTGGAAGGCAAGTGACACATCCTTGGAGTTTAAACCGCCAGGTAAGAAGTCCAGCTTCTCTGAGGCTGCCATGCTGTGAGGAAGTGCAAGCCAATGGAGAGGAGGCATGTGGATGCCCCAGTTGGCAGTTATGGCCTTCGAGTCTTCCCAGGCCAGGCATCAGACATGTGAGCAGGAGCTTCAGATCACCCCTAGCCTTTCAGTGTCCCCAGACACACGTGGAGCAGAGCAAACCCATCTCCGTTGTGCCTGTTTCACACTCTTGGCCCACAGAATTTGTGAGCACAACAAAAATGGTGGTTGTTTGATGCCGCTGAGTTTGGGGCAGTGGTACCCACAATTGCTCCATAAGTCCCAGGAATGAGTGGCAAAACGTCGGTCCCTGCTGCAGTTCCCAAACAGAGAGCACTTGCCACCCTTCCCTGGGCCAGCTTCACCAGCCACTGCCCCACGGTGCAGCGAGAGGTCTGGAAGGATTTTCTCACGAGGACAGATACCCCAGAGCACTGGCCTTTCCTAAGCAGCACAGCATGACGAACAGGGTATTAGAAGGAAGCAAAGCACTTCACTGACTTCAGACAGGAGATGGGCCCCCACACTGAGGGCTTTCAGGGGCAAACTTGGGGCTGTGAGTGGTGAGTTCCTGCCCTTGGAGTCTGCTTAATAGTTCAGAGATAACCCCTCAGGTGGAGGCATTGTTGATAACAAAATTACTAAATTCTCCAGGACGTCATTCAAAGGAGGGCCCTTCCAGGCAAGAGACGTCCCTAGCGCCTGCTGAGCCAGCGGCGGGTGTCATCGTGGAGCTGCCAGACGAGGGCTGGGAGCGAGGAGCAGCCTGCTTTGGAAGGAGGGCGATATTCATGAGGATAAGCCATTTTTCCTCCTCATACTAAGGAAGAAAGGGAGTGAATCCTGTTTTGTTACAGTTCCTTAGGGACTCCTGGTTAAAAATTGAAGTTAAGAAAGGAGGTCCCCAAAAGACGTGCTCATAAGTTTGGGTTTTCTTCCAGAAGGAAGACCAACACCTTATTCCCTGTTTGGCTATTTATCTGGCCACTGGGCTCCTGAGCTGCCCAGAAGCTTGCGGATTGGGAAAGTGCACGGGGGAGAGGCGGCGAGTGGATGGGCTTGGGACGGGGGCGAGGATGCCTCTCAAGTTCCCTGGTCTCAGAGGCGTGCCTGAGGGATCTGATGCCAGCCCGCAGGCCCCAGCTTTGGAGGCTAGGGCAGGCAGAGGAGCTTGGGGCTACAGGGTGACCAGATGGCTGAGCTTGGAGCAAAGAGACCAACACAAGCCGAGGAGCATGGGGCATGGCATGCCTCACAGGTGCCACCAAAGCCTTGGGGGGGAGGGGCCACCAACAATGGCATGGATCTGTGGTGGCACCCATGGGAAAGAGGACCAGACCTCGACACAGGGTCTTGCTTAAGGAGGCAGCTTTCTTCCCCTGCAAAGCCAAGGAAGAGGAGGCAGGTGGTAAAGGGAGCAGACCCCAACCCCTCACTCCAGGCCCCTGGAACAGCGCGCAGAGCCGGACCTCAGCAAAGAGGAAAGACTGGCATCAAATATGAGGTTGGCGTTTAAAACAAATAGGACCGAGTTTTAATAACTGGGTCACACTATTTTAATAACTGCAAAGCTGCAGAATTATGGAGCTGGACTGAGATGACATTTAAGGACACCATCAAGCCAGCAGCAGGGCGTAGATAGGGACAGATATTCGGAAAATAAAGCTTTTTATATATGCACCCCCAAGGGCTGAATAAGCAGTGCTCAGACTGGTTACACACCTCACTGACGGCAAGGCAGAGAGCGTGGCAGGTCAGGTGCAGGTCCTGGGTCTCGCAGCCCCGGGCTGAATGCCGCCCGCACCAGCTGGGGGACCCCCAGCACATCCCGTGAAGCCACTTAGCTCTCAGCTTCCTATTTATAAAGTGGAGCTAATACGTCCTATGTCGCACAGTTACATTTACATGAAATAACGTCTATACAACTTCAGAAATAAAAAGGAGGTGGTTTTTGCTCTCTGCTTGCTCCCCCATGTGTCACGTGGTAAGAAGAGCTCCTTCATCTTAGCTCCTCGGGTGGCTGCCTCCTTGCCCATCCACGGCTATACAGGTCCTCCAGCTCCCACGTCACTGACCGCTGACAAAGTGAGGTTCTTTCCTGCCTCGGGGTCCCCCCAGACTCCCCTCCATTCCCCGCTGGATCGGTTTTCCTTGCAGGCCCTCAGCAGCAACCACCAGGCATATCTTTTTTCTGCCTCAACAATTTTTTCCTCTTTCCCTTGAGTACCTCTTTCCCCTGAGTTGGTGCTGCCACCCAAGGACTGCCCATTTCCCTTACGGACCCTCTGAGAGGGGCCGCTCCAGACCCACTTCTGGGCTGTTGAGGCTTCTTGGCAATGTTAGCTCCGCTGCACAGTGCCGTGCTGGTGGACGTTTTTTTTTTAATCAAGGTATTATGGTAAACTATACGGATCTTAAATGTAGAGCTTCATGAAATTTTACAAATGTATACAGCCACGTAACCACTACCGAGGTCAAGATTTTTAAAAATCACATCACCCCAAAAGGCTTCCACGCACTCCTTTCCAGTCAGTAACCTGCTCCCCCCGGAGGTAACCAGCATTCTGACTTCTAACATCACAGATTTGTTTCGCCTGTGTTTGAACTTCTTATACATAAACTCATACTGTATGCGGTCTTTAGCATCTGACAGTGTCTTTGAGATTCATCCACGTTGTTGCATGTAGCGGTAGTTTGTGCCTTTTAATTGCTAAGTGGTATTCCATTGAATGAATGGACTACAACTGGTGACTATAATTTGTGTATCTGTTCACCTTGATGGTCATTTGAGTTTGTTTCCAATTTTTGGCAATTATGAATAAAGCTACTATAAACATTCACATAATGTGTTTTTGTAAACACATGCACTCAGTTCTCCCGAGGAAATACTCAGGAGTGAAATGGTGGGTCATGATCAGGTGTATGCTAAGCTTTAGTAGATAGAGGGGGCATTTAATGAATGCTATTGGTTAGAATTAGGAAGGACCTGGCCGCCCACTTCCAAAAAGTCAGCTGTGAAAACCCCTGTGAACATCAGTGGAGCGCGGTCTGATGTGCGCTGGAAGGTGAGAGGATGGCGCAGAAAGACGGCGGGTTCTGCTCTGCTGGACACCGGGCGCTAGGAGTCAGAGTCGACTTGAGGGCACTAACAACAACAAATTTGTTAGAATAAATAAGTGATGAATGAATGACACTTTAGTGCCACAGCTAGCTTTCAGGCACTAACATAGGAATGTATGAATTTGGGGTTAAAATGGGTTTATTACAGTAAAACCCCTTAGTGGTAAGCGCAGAAGATAAGGCTTTGAGGGGCAGCAAGGGAGAGAAACTCCACGAAAAGACCCAGGGACTAGGCAGGTCAGAGCTGGGTTGGGATGGGGTGGGAGGGGGTTTGACCTGGTGCTGAGAGCAGGGGTCAAGCAAAGACTCATGATGACGCACAGCTGCGCCCACGAAGAGAGCATGGAGTGCGGTCCCATGGCTTCCCCCGCACGGTTCCTAATTGGTTACTTTCACCTTGGGAGTCTTTAATTTAAAACATTCAGCTGCCAAAACATTATCAATTTAGCCATATGATAATGCATCAGCAATGGAATCCGCGGTTAGTGCAGCTGTCCGTCAAAGGCTGCCCTGGGGAGTACGGCGGACCCAGAGCCCCGCCCCGCCCTTGCTGGCCCCTCCAGGCCTCCTTAGACGCCCAGAGCCCCCAGCTTCTTCAACCCCGTGGAATCCCTCTGTCTCACGTCCCTCCTCCCTCCGTCGGAGCTGCGCTCACTCCAGGATTCGCAGCCCTCCCCCGCTCCCAGGAGTACTGGAGTATTTTCTGCACAGCAAGAGGAAACTGTAGGAGCAGTAAAGCTATTGTGATTAATTGTAGAATTTTAAACATTGAGGGGCACGGGGAGTGAGAAAAGAGCAGTGGAGACTCCGAATCTCCCCACATCTCGCCTGCTTTGTCTTTGCACGTGACTGGTCCTGCTGCTAACACACCTGTGCCCTCTACTTTACATCAGGCTCAAACGTAAAGTCCTTCACCAGACCTACTCAGCCTTTACCGGCCTCCAGGCCTTTGTCTGCCTGCTCCCTTCATTCTGGCCACGCCCACCTGCTCTCTGCTCTCCACACCCAGTGGGTGGTACCTGGTTGATGTCTACTCCTCCACTGGAAAATAAACTGCAGGCAAACATGGATTTTCACTGCCTAACTCAGAGGTTGGCGCAGGGTATGTACTTAATCTAGACCTATGACATTAAGTAAGGGAGCAAATGGTCTCTGTTCATCCCTGTGCCTTTCATTATGACTGTCATTTTCAGGTAAAGTAGAACATCATTATTATTAATAACATTATTATTAATGGACCCAAATCTTCAGCTGTGTGATCTAAATTGTTCAGATTTGCTGGAGGGAAAAAAATGCTAGGTTTGTCTCTTCCCTTTGAAATTTTTTTTTTTTAAGATTGGCACCTGAGCTAACATCTGTTGCCAATCTTTTTTTTTCCCTTCTTCTTCTTCTTCTTCCCAAAGCCCCCCAGTACATAGTTGTACATTCCTGTTGTGAGTGCCTCTGGTTGTGCTATGTGGGACGCCGCCCCAGCATGGCCGGAAGAGTGGTGCCGTGTCTGCGCCCAGGATCTGAACCGGCAAAACCCGGGGCCATGAAGCAGAGTGCGTGAACTTAACCACTCGGCCACGGGGCCAGCCTGAAAAATATTTTTTTAAAAAATAGTTTTGCCCAAGTACTGGAATCAAGTTAAAATTAGCCATTTAACCTTCAGCCTGACTCTCAGTTCCAATACTGTAACCAGCGGGAGGCCCTTGCCAGGTGGTTCTCAAGGAGCGTCAGTCCTGACTTAGTCCAAGTCGAACTATCCAGCTTGTGGATCATTCAGTTCCTGGGCTTCCCTTTCTTCTCTCATCATCTGTCTTTCGGTGATACTTGCTAGAACTCCCACCACAAGGACAGCCTGGGTGATGATCATGGAAAATTCAGTTCCTCAAAGTGCCCAAGCCACATCTAGGCAGGAAGGAGCCCAAGGAAGATGACTCTTGCGGCCCCAGCAAGGTTTTTCCCACCTGGGGCAGTGGAACGTGGACTGGGTGCGCCTCATCTAGGGGGCTCAAGGCTAGAGGCAGACAGATCTCAGGTTCAGTGTGACCTCGGATGACATGCTTCATCTCACCCAGCCTCAGCTGACCCTTGCGGGTAATAGATACTTATTTAAAAAGCTATCTATCAACAATGAGACTTGAGTAATTTAAAATTTCTGTACCCTAGGGGGCCAGCCCGGAGGTGCAGCGGTTGAGTTCGCACGTTCCGCTTTGGCGGCCCGGGGTTCACTGGTTCGGGTCCCGGGTGCGAACATGGCACCGCTTGGCAAGCCATGCTGTGGTAGGCATCTGACATATAAAGTAGAGAAAGATGGGCACGGATGTTAGCTCAGCGCCAGTCTTCCTCAGCAAAAAGGGGAGGATTGGCAGCAGATGTTAGCTCAGGGCTAATCTTCCTCAAAAAAAACAATTCTGTACTCGTTTCCTTATCGGCAAAATGGGGATAATAATAATGATGCCTATATCACAAGGTTGTTGTGAAGATGAAATAATTTAATGTGTGCAAAACTCTACTAAGAAGTTGATGGCGACAATGACGATTTTATAGCACTGTGATTGAGTGTCACTTTGGAGTCAACAAACCTAGGTTCAAACCCCAGATGTATGACCTCAAAGCATTTACTCGGTCTCGCTGAGGTCCCGTCTCCTCCTCGGCCACCGGCCTGACACTGAGCCCCTCCGCCCTGGGCTGGCTGTGAGATGGAAGTGCTCAGTGGGCTCCCAGCAGACAGGAAGCAGTCAACCAATGGCAGCTAATGTTACTGCTGGAATCATTATTGTTACACAGTATCTCAAGGGGTTCTTTAACTTGTGACCTGCAGAGATGACAAAAGGATCTTTTGGAAGTGTTTGAGCTCACACTTTGTACTGACAATAGCTGACTCACAAGGCAAAGTGTAGACAATGACCTATAAAAGAAATGCCTGGGGCGCTGGCTCGGTGGGTTAGTGGTTAAGTTCCCGCACTCCACTTGGGTGGCCCAGGATGCCCGGCAGGCACCTATGCGCTGCTTGTCATGCCACAGTGTGGCAGCATCCCACATACAAACTGGAGGAAGATGGGTACAGACGTTAGCCAATCTCCCTCACACAAAAAAAAGAAAGAAAAGAAATGCATGGATCTAATGTGGGTCTCTGGTTCCCTTACGCAGCAGGATCCTTAGCCGAGAGTGTTGGGCAAGCAGTCCCGGTGCTGGTCCTGGCCAGTCAGCATTTAGTGGGCCCACACTGCCCTTGTGCCACGCTGGTTGTGGACATCTTGGTTCCAAGCCCCTGGCACTGAGTCTCACAAGGCTTGCAGGGTCAATGCAGACCCACAAACGTTGAGGGTGAGCACACACAGGCCAGGCCATGCTGGGTGCTGGCAGGGGCTTCCAGCATCATTAGTCATTGCTTAGGCTCCTGGCCAGGGAATGTTCTGGAAAGGTTGGGTTTTACTTGTTGACCAGGGAGGAAGGCTGCAGAAGAGCCACTTTGTTCAGACTGTGCTGGCTCCACGGCCGGCTAGGCATCCTCTCTCTCTCCCAGGGCATACAGGACATGAAATGGCTTCCAAGGCCTTCTAGGGCTGGGAGGAATGGCGTGGCCTTGAGTCTGCCCTGGAAAACAACCCCCATGCAAGCCGCAACAAGACGCTTCCTGTCACTATCAGATATTTCCCCGCAGCAGCCGCTGGAGCAGCGCAGGGAGCCTGTCAGAGCTCTTCACTGCGTAGCTGCTTGGTGCCCAGGACCTGGAGCAGCGGCGTCCGCCTGGTCCTGCAGTGCTCTGAGAGACAGGAGAGTCGTGAGGCATCTGGTGTGGACAGGTGAGGGGACTGAGGCCTGGGGCGGGGCTGTGCTCAGGGACAACCAGTCAGTAAACAGGGAACCTGAGCCGTGAACCATTTTTCTCAGTCTCAGGCCAATTTCTCTTTCCTCTGGCCCTGCCTGGCATGGCCCTTGCTGACCTCAACAAACACAGCTCACTTCCTGCTGCTGCCGCCCCTGGCCGCCTTCCTGTTCCTCAGACAGCCAGCCCTTGCTGCCTCTGGGCTCTGCGCTCCCTGTGCTCCCTCAGCTTGGAAAACACCTCTGCCTCACTGGATGTCAACGTGGATGTCACCGCCTCCAAGAGGCCCTCCCTGGTCACTCTGTACCTCATCACCCTGCTTGGTGCCCTCGCTCCTTAGCCCAGTCGTCTTTATTTATTTAGTTTTGTCTCCTTTATTGGGTCAAGAACCTCAGGAACCGTATTCACTGCTGCCTCCCAGGATGCAGCACACAGGAGCATCCTCAGAGACTGGCAGCTAAGACCTTTGCAGTGGGCCCTAAACTAAAGCCCAGAGGGCCTCCTTGGGCCTCTGCAGCTATGCCTTCCCCATGGGGTGAGGAGTCCACAGGGTCAAGGGGATATGCCCACCCAAAGCCTACCACATCCCTTTCTAGACTGCACTGTGGGGGCCCAGGAGCTGGGAGTTCCCTGGCCACATGGTCCTAAAGCCACTTCCAGGGCCTGCCTGGGCCTCATCTTCCCAAGGGTGGATCACACCGCTGCTGTGAGACCCTGAGGCCTGAGGGCTGGCCAACAGGCAGCATATGCAGCTGAGGCTCCTTAGAAGGCTGGGCAGACAGGATGCAGTGGTGGGAAAAAGGGGGCGAGGTTTCCAGCTGAGGGCTGAGCTGGAGGGAGAGTTGTCCATGCCGCCGAATTTTAATGTGGAACTCTAAGGAGCCCTAGAATTATGCATTTGGACCGGGTCTTCCAGGTCCTTATGAAAGTATGTTATTGAACAGTGTGTTAGTTTGATTGATAACTTAAAATTTAAACACATGGTATGTGGGCCTCCAATTATCCTCTTGCGCAGAGCCTGATACGTGTTAGGGGCAAGCCTGCTAGGGTAGAACAGACAACCACTAAACACTGGCTCGATACGTGTAAACGTGAATGAACAAATGGAACAATAAAGTTCAGGCCCATTCCCCAGAGCTTCTGCAGTGGCAGCTGCGGGAAGTTTCCACGGAGAGCAGTGTTGACCTCTCTCTCGGTCAGCCTGCGTACGGATGGCTCAGTGAGGAGTTTGGGCTGTGGTGGGTCGAATCAAGCTGCCCTGGGGATTGCTGCAGGATGGAATCAGCCTCACTAACGAGATCAAATTAGAACTGTAGCCAAAATAACCAGCCATTTTGTGAGGTGGCCCAGAAGGCAACTTGGAGCTTTTCTAAGGATTTAATTCCTCCCGCTACGCCTTCAACCACTGAGTGCACGTGTGTTAACAGTAAGGCATTAAGGAACATTGTGGCATATAACCCAATCCATCCTATTTTTCTAGAAACTATGAAGCTTGTGGATAAGCCCCAGTAAGATAGTATATTAACAAAAGAAGAAAAAAGTTAATTCCATAAAATGCAGTAACTGCTAAGTCAACTCCTTCTAAAACATTTTAGAGATTTTAAGGTTGAGAATTAATGGTCCGCTTGCTTCAAAGGAATCAATTTATTTCTTCAGTGTTCATTTTCAGAATCAATCATTTTGCGTCACCCAGAGAACTTAAGAAATTGAACCTGAGAGCAGGTTACTGTAAAACACTCATCAGTCTGTGTAGACTTCCAGCTACTCCAAGTTTTTTTCACATAAATCCCAAAGATAGTTGCTTTCTTGTTGCATTGCTCTAAATGTAATGGCTAGTAATAATGTTGGCCTGCAGAGGTCTTCCAAGTAGTGGGTAGGAAAGCACAAGGCTTGCAGGGTCAGTGCAGACCCACAAATGTTGAGGGTGAGCACACACGGGCCAGGCCATGCTGGGTGTTGGCAGGGGCTTCCAGCATCATTGAGCAGTGCTGGCAGCCAATTCAGGAAATGCATACAGAAATAAGCATTTGTTTTTCCCTTCAATAGCTGAGTTATTCCTGCAAGATGGGTTTGTTTCGCATTCTGAATTATTTAAAGATTGATGCTGAAAAGTTGGAGGGCAATAATTAGGCACCAATGTATCTTTGGTCACATTTTTTAGGTTTCTGCTATATAAAAACATCCAGTCGATTTAACTAACCTAAAGGCTGATGCTACTGTTCCAATGCCACAACTAATAGGTTGGGTGACCTTGGGCAGATCCCTCCGTGTCCCCGAGCTTCAGCTTGGATGGATAATCTGTAGGGCTGTCTCCAGTGCTAGCAGCCTGGAAGCGCCATGGTCGTCAACAGCACCAGGGCTCCACAGAGACCGGCTGTTTGGCTTCAGAAGACAGGACCTCTGGATGAATGAGGGGCATTTACCACTGGGCTTCTGGGTAGTTGGACCTGGTCAATAGTGCTGGGAACAGATTCCTAAGCACCCTATTTACTGAGAAGTGGCTCTGGATTAAATAAATATTGAAATTACACATTCATCCCAAATTAGGTCTCAGGCTGAGCGTCATTACTGAAGTGGAGAAGAGAGCTGCAGCCCAAGGCTGCCTGCTGTCCTCGACCTTCAGTGCCAATCAGATCAAGGTTAAATTCTCCCCAACAGCTACAGAGACCACACTGCATTTGACTGGATGTAATGGGAAACTTAAGCGGTGCCTATGACTACATGCAGGGGGAGGGGACGGGGGTCCAGCAATCCCACCCCAAACCCTTCACAATCTACATTTTAGACCTTGGGCAAATCTTTTTCTATGATCACTTAGGTCCTGCTCACCTCTAACATTTTACAATATATCACTTGATTCTAATGAGAATCACGTCAAAATTAACACTCCAGGCAGCCTCAGAGCAGGAAAGGTAGGAATGGGGTAGGGCCCAGTCCTGGACTGCACTTTGGAATCACAGAGGCACTTTCACAGTGCCCACTGCTGGGTCCCCCAGAGATTCTAGCTTAACTGGCCTGACGGTGGCCTGGCTCCAGTTCTAGAAGCTTCCCTGGGATACCAACACACATCCTGGCTGAGAACCCCGTCTTCAGGGAGAAAGCTGTGGAGGGTATGGGGTGAACGCTGTCCACTACCCAAACGCCATTCAGAGCCCAATTTACCCTTGTCTTCTGCTCATAAAAAGGGTGGGAATCTAAAATGCTTTTCTCCCCAGACTCCCTTGCAGCTAAGAGGCGCACATGACCCAGTTCTGACCTGCGTAAGTAGAATTCACAGTGTGGAGGTCCCAGGAAAGCTCTTTAAAGGAGACTGACCTGGCTGGTGTGCCCTCCAGCTTCTTGCCCTTTGCTTTTTCTTTTCTTCCTGCTTGTAATATAGGTGTCATGCCTGGAGCTTCAGTAGCCACATTACAATCAAGTGGACGAGAGCTGAATGTTGAGGATAGCAGAGCAGGAAGGGAGAAGGCTTCAAGCCTTGAAGTCTTTGCACCCTGTAGTGTCTGCCCTGCTGGCTACCCCAGAACTCCTTGATGCATGAAATAAATAACCCCCTTACTCATTTCAGCCACTGTCATTGACATGTCATCTCGTGTGCAGCCCAACACCATTTAAGGAAAATGATATGGAACACAAAAGATGTTAATGAGACATGCTCACCTTCTCAAGTTCTCCTCAACCTTATAGCATGGACCAGAGTGAGAGACAATTGCCTTAGTTTAAAATTGGCCATGACACCTAAACCACTTTTACTCTCAAACCAGGAGAAGCCGTATTTTTTATTGCTGCAGGATGTTCCCCAAAGGGCCTGCACTTTGACAGAGCTACCTGGAGCCCAGCTACTTGGGGAAGGTGATGGCTCTAGGAAGACTGCAGTAAGACTCTACATTCTGGCCCTAACCAGCCTCGCCAAAGCTGGCTAGGTAAAGGCCTAATGTGCTCCAGGGCACATGGGCAGGAAGCTGAGAGCAGAGTTGTACAGAACAAGGGCTTTCTTGAGAGATGTGATCTCGGAGGCCGTGATCCTAGAGTCGTTTACAGCTAGCCCAAGAGTCTATGCTGCTCGGCTAGGGGTGGGGACAATTAGCTTCTCTTGCGGCCTTGATGTCCTTCCATTTCGTGTAAGTCTCCTTTCTATCCTGGCACTTCCACACTCACAAGGAAGAAACACAGTGTTAGTTGTCCTTATGTCCCCTGCACCTGGCAGAGTATCTGGCAGATGGTCACTAAATGATTGTTAAATGAATGAGCAACCATCCTCACACTCGGCTCACATTTGTCACCACGTACCCACCAGAACCCCCTTCCTGGACAGTGAGAAGTCTAATCTGTCCTACTCACTAAACTGGGTTTTCTTCTCTTACTACCTTCTCCAGGTCACCCTACTGCCATCCCTGCCCTTGATGCTCGTATTAAGAAAGAGAAATGGGAAAGCAGCAGGAGAGACTTATGGGTCGAGGGGGGTGACTTTGTTTTTAAGGACACATCTGTCTGCTGATGGCAGTAATCAAGTAAAAGGGGAGAGGCTGAAGATTCAGAAGAGAGAGAGAGGAGAAACAAAGGGACCAGGTCCCAGGAAAGTGAAAGGGGACCTGAGTCAGGGCACCAGTGAAGGGTTGACCTTTGAGAGGAGGAGGGGCACGTCCGTCACTGAAACAGGAGAGAAGACAAGCCCTATGTCAGTAGGCTTGTAAGTGTGGTTTCTATTTTCCTAATAAAGTGGAAAGTGAGATCTTTGGCTGAGAATAACAGTAGCAGTAAGGGTGGAGAAGGGTGAGAAAGAGGAGCGGGTACGGACCCGCTGGGACTCTCTTCCTCTTTTCCTTTTCTCCTCCATGGGTCAGCCTTAGCCAAGGCCTGCTGGCATGCTTCAGATGATTGGTGTAATGAACGGCCTTGGCATCTTGGGCCTAGGTTATGAGATCTGAGCAATCTATCAAAATGTTTCAGTTGTCTGATACCAAGTCATGCAAAGAAAGGGCATGGAGTTATTTTCTTATACTAAATCAAAGTAAGCTCCTGAAATTTCTCCCCTATACCTCAGCATCACCCATTTCTACCCTTTTCCTGGTAATGGCAAGGGAAGGAGAGGCAGAGAGTCTAATTTGGGCTACAGCAAGTAAAATTTGGTAAATTTGGTGAAGTCAAAATGAGGCCACCCAGATTCTGAAATATGGTGACTGAGAGAAGGAAAGATTTGGTAAGTCATTCTGGGGTCTCTGGACATCTTTTGGCAAAGCTTCCAGTTCTTCTGTAAGACTTATAATAGAAACAATAATCTCAACATCCCGAGATTACGGTTACTTTATTTTACTCAACCTCAGTCCATTCTACACAAGGACATTAATAGAGATGTCCCAAAATATGGAGGTAGCGGTGATTGGGAAGAAACTATGGGGAATGGAGAGTGAACTATTTCCCTAGTTTAGACCCTATAAAATTCTCTAGGAATACCTCCTGCCACACTCCCAGGAGGCCCACACCAGACAGGGAAGCAGAGCCCTTTCCAAAGAGGGGTTGAGTAGGAACCGTGCACCATCTTTCTGGAATCAAGAATGGGGAGCAGCCTGAACACCTTTCTGGTCCTGGGGAACCATGATTCTTGGCTTCACTTGTAACCCAGAGAGAAAGCTATGAGACACACAACTTGTGTGCAGAACTGAGGAAAAACACTGACCAATATTGTTCAAGAAAGCCCCATGCCTATCCCCCGCTAACTGAGTGTCCACCATAACTCCCGTCATCTTTTCACCTTTGTCTATACTCCTCACAGTGAGAGCTTCTGCATCTTCTTCCTTTTCCTCAAAGTGACCCCAGGGAAAAATTCTAGATAACTCCTTAATTCTCAACACAAGTCTCAAATATTTGACCATGCTTCTCCCATCAGTGACCAACACTTATAGCACTAGAAATCTGGAGTTTCCCTGGAAGTAGACTCTTATGGTGAATGCCTTTGCAAAGTACTGGCTTTAACGTTACAAAATTTTACCAACATGAGAAGACTGCTATTTATTGAGGAATTAAGATAATGAGTTGTCCTGTTCTTGTGATGGGAAAGGAGATAGATAATTTTGCAATCTATGTTCAGTCTTCTATTAAAATATAAAGCCACATGTCAGAGCATCAGGATGGTCTCAAGCAATGGTTGGCCAGGGTTTGGGCTCAGTGGCTTCTGAAAGTGCACATTTATTTTTAAAGGAAAAATAAAAAGAAGGATCTTGGAGCATAGAAGTGGTTGAGAACGTTTGCCTGAAGTGACCTGGCATCATGGGAAATATGTCAGTCATTTAGTAGAGGAAATCCAGTGCCTCTACCCAGGGTGGTGGGAGAGAATGCTAAGGAATTTAAGTGTATAAAAAGAAAAATAAAGTAAGGAAAAGCAAAAGTAGAGAGAAAACAACAAAGGATGTTGAAAGTCCAAACACCATGTCTGCCCGTGGGTCACAATTTTCTCTATCACTGGGCATCTACCCACCCCTCCCTGGTATGCATTCATTTTCATTCATCCTTGACTCTCCAATGATTTCCGATGGATTGTGGTTAGAATCCTAACAGAACTTGTCCAATGGTCTTCAATCAGGATCACAAGGAAAGACCAGTCATTTGGAGCATCTCCACATTAGCCCAACTTTCCATTAACGCCACTGACTTTAGTTTTCCGGATGACGGCTGTAAGAAAGAAAGTGATTCTGTTATCAAGCATCCTAAATAGCTCCTTATTATCATCACCAAGATCTGAAATTATATGCTGTCCTATTTGTGAGTTCGTTAATCTCTGTTTCCCAGTGGGAGCTGTGCAATTACAAAGTCTTCTCAGCGGAGGCCCATCATAGCTGTCCAGTGCAGCGTCGCCGGGCCACCGGCACACTTGCCTGAGTAGAATGGGAATGCGCATTGGGAGCGGGGAGGGCAGACAACAGGCAGTTTGAGCTAATCAAAGCACAGGGCCTGTTCAGAAGCTATGCACTTGTTGTTAAATGTGTTGCAGCATTTCCTAGGAGGATGGCTGTTTATTTATTGATTTTTCGAAAAAGCTTTCAATATCGTGGTTTGTTTATCATGGAGCTTTGAGCTGTTGAAAGTTGACCTCAAAATTGGTGTAATTCACTGGTTTTAGTTTTCTCAGTTTAATTGATGTTGAATTGCAGATAAAAAAGTGTGTATCAGGGTATGATTTTCTAGTTCGATGGATGCTGTGTTTGGCTGTTTGAGCCTTCTGGTTACTCAACAATAACTTTCCAAATGTTAGCTCAGCTCTGGTTATCAGCTTTACGATGATGACTTTGCCATTATGCCAATCAGCAGCTGTGCGGAAACTCATTTCAATCATATTTTTCCTGCTTCAAAATTAGCAGATGGAGGATAATTACTACCAAACAGCTCCAGAGTTCTGATTGGCTGCTTCCTGCCTAACATTGTTGAAAGTGAAAACTTAAAGAAAATGTAAAACTTCTATTTTTACTTCATCAATGAAGTATGAACTCTCAGCCTTTCTTCCCACCTAGAGACTGAGAACAGGTTGCTCATTTTTCCACCCTGAGACCAACCATTTATGAAATCAGTTACTTAATTAACTAGATTGATGAAACTAGATTAAAGGTGCTCTTTACAGCATGCTACTTAAGCAGCCCCTAAGTCTTGAAGGATGGCAACATTTCTTTTTTTTTTTTTTTAAAGATTTTATTTTTTTCCTTTTTCTCCCCAAAGCCCCCCGGTACGTAGTTGTATATTCTTCGTTGTGGGTCCTTCTAGTTGTGGCATGTGGGATGCTGCCTCACTGTGGCTTGATGAGCAGTGCCATGTCCGCACCCAGGACTCGAACCAACGAAACACTGAGCCGCCTGCAGCGGAGCGTGCGAACTTAACCACTCGGCCACGGGGCCAGCCCCAGGATGGCAACATTTCTTAATTCCCTCTCCATAAATTTAAGTAGTGGACTTTTCCTTTCCACGTATTTCGGAGAAGCATCAGAACTTTCAAAGAGACCAGGGCTGGAATAGCTCAGGGCCTGCCTGCCCCAGGGCTTGTCTATAGACCTGGGGGTGCACACATGTGCACACTTCTGGGGAGACAAGCCTTAGCTTCCAGAGATTCCCAGGGGGACCATGTCTCCAAAAAAGTGAAGAACCACAGGCCAAACCCAGCTCTCTCATTCTACAGAAAGGGAAACCGAGAGGCTCTCAGAGTCAGTGGGGGCAGAGGTGGGGTTGAGAGGCAAGGCTCTCAGACTTCCCAGTACCTCCTTGCCTCTCAGAAAAGCTGCCGCTTCCCCTCACCTGGCATCGCTGTTAGCATGCCCTCCGGAGGCTCAGCTCCCCTCGCGCACTGCCCTCTGGCCTCTGCTCTGACCATGAGTGTAGAAGAGGGTGTGATGTGCGGTGAAACCCACTGGAGAAATGGGTCCTTCTGACCTCACACAGTGACTGAGAGGCAACGGATGGTTGCTTCTTTCCCTGGTGCCACTGATGGTGAGGACAGTGGGGAGTCTGTGAGCCACAGCTTATAAAAGCTCCAGTTCCAAAATGAAATAGGATGCATACAAGGCCATCAAGGATCGACCATGCAGTTGAGCACTGGTCTTTGGGTTTAAATATTTTCGCGATCCCAAAGAATATTGTTCTAATAACAAATAGTTTGGGAAACTGTTGACAATACAATCCATATAATTTTATGCCGTTTCTTCAGGTTTCAAATGTTATTGACATTTGATTATGAAATAATGTTACAACATCAGCATAAACATGGGAAGAACAGGTGAAGCCTTCGCAGTCTAGGATGTCTCACAGATCTGAGCATCTGGAAAAGTCTGCAGAGCTGATAGACTCTAACCCAGCAGCTCTCGGGACTTTGTGTCCTAGAATCACCTGGAGGGTTGGGTAAAATGCTGTCAGGAAGCCCTGCCCTGGAGGTCCTCACTCAACAGATGTGGGATGGAGGCTGAGAATTTGCAATTCCAGCAAGTTCCCAAATAAGCTTGATACTCTTCAGTCTGGCCTTTGTTCTCTTCTCCACGGTGGCCACCACCGGCCAGCTCTGCACTAAGCCTGTTTCCCTCTATCAACCCAGCGTGCACAGCTAGGTTGCATTTCCCACCCTCTCTTGCAGTGAGACGTAGCCATGTGGCTTCTTCCTAGTCGGCAGAATGTACATCACTGCCAGCACTGGCCGCGAGAACCACCCCCCATGTCGCTTCATGCTCTTTCACCTCCACTGGCTTTAGGCAGATCAGCCGATAAAGTAGTGATGAAGGACCCTCAAGGGCAGGGAGGCTGGGTGCCCAAATCACTTCTTGGAGGAGAACTGCTCCAATCAGGACCTGTTCTGAACTTTCTAAGGGCTCGAGTAAACTTCTGTTGTACAAATCCACTGAGATCTTGGATAGTCCATCTATTCTTTAGCTTTAACTAAATAATCCGACAGCCACAGCTCTTAGCTTACAGCCTGGACTGTGGAAATGGCATCTGTGGGGCCTCCTTGTTTCTGACTGTCTCTCTCTCCCTCCTCATCCTTGAGCACCCATCTAATCATGTCATAATGCAAGGGGCTTCCATTGTCATAATAAGAAACTCATCAAGGCCTTTAAGCCTGCCGCCAGTAGACAGCTCTTACCCTGTATTCCACATAGCGCACATCCAGTGACTGAGGAGAGATGCTGACCTTCTGAGTTGAGCACCTCTCTGTACACAGACCTGCTCATTAGGCACCCTAATCCACCTACACAGGCCGGGCTTCTTCAGGAGAGGGGTCAAGGGGCGTCAGTGCCAGATGTCTGCAGTCCTGATGCATGAGTTCTGTCTGTCTCTCCTGGCAGTGATGGGCTCACACTCCCTGGGGCCCTCGTTCTGGCTGAGGCCAGGGTCAGGAGCTTTACTCCCTGCTTGTGCAAAAGGGTCCGGAGGACTTGAGAGAGTCTAATTGGTCTGGACTTCAGAGGTCTTGGCTAAGATCCTCTAGAGACCTTTTTCAGGAAGAGGAGCTAATGTTTTTGCAGCACCTTACGTCCAAAGGCTGTGCTGGACATTTTACATGTTTTTTAAATTAATGGAATGTAACTCATAGTTGGGGACAATGAGGCTCAGGGAAAGTGAGTCTTTTCCCCAATATCACATGGTAGTGCCTGGCCTCGGTCCTTGAGACTGAAGAGCCAATGTTTTTCCTAGTGTACCAGGTAGCCCCTCTAAAGTCTGCCCCAGGACCATGCCACACTCAGGGGACTCCAAACACCATGTGATAGACACCACTTTTTTACTAGCAGACCCCCAATTTTGGTTTTGGCAGAATGTGCCCAACTACTAAGCTATATAACCCAGATCCTGTGCAACCAGGGGCGGGAACACCGCTCGTCCCACCCGTGTGGTCCACACAGAGAGAACCATTTAGGCGGAGCACCTAGGAAAGCTCCTGAAGGCAACAACGGCCCACACAGCTAGAATACACTTCTTCTTTCTTTACTTGCATATCCTTTTTATATTCTGCCCTCTTTCTTCCTCCTGCCTGGAACTCAGATGTGGTGTCTGGAGGTGGAGTCGACATATTGTTTGTAACCGTAAGGCAACAAGATGACATCAGAGAACCGCCTATCAGCTGCCTGCTGCCTCCTTCTGGATTTCTTTTACATGAGCAAAAAAATTAAAACACTTATTTGTTTCAGCCACCGTTCCTTCAGGTTTCCTGCTACCTGCGGTCAAACAGGATTCTAAATGCTTCCCCTCTGAACTGCAGAAGCAGTGGTGGGTCTCTGGGCTCCTCTTGCATCCCGAGCCACATCCCCACAGCTTCCCTGGAGCGTCCCTAACTGTGGTGACCGTGGAACGTGCCGGCCGAGGCCCGTGACTGAGCAGGCAGCAGCCAAAGGGCGACGCGGCCTGTGGTCTGTGCCCCTAAGTGGGACTCAGCACCCTCCCACTGCAGTGGAATGCCCCTGCCCCACCTCCAGCCTGCAACCAGTTATGGACACGAAAGGACACAGGACAGCGCTGCAGACACAGGCCTGAACTGCCCGATCGCATGCATGTTACTCCCCTCTCAGGAGCGGTTTTTCAGCTTCCCTCCAGTTTGCTTCAAACCATAATCAAGAGTTTCCAGCTACATATGCAGTGTCCCAAGTGAGCCTAAGCTGGCCCTCATCCACCGGCGCCCTGGAGCTGGTGATAACAGTCACGCCTTGTGCTTAGCGTGGCTTCCTGAGCAGCAACCTTTGCCCAGGAAACGAAGCGCACGGTGTGAGAAGACTGAAGGTGAGGCCCATTCGAGACGCCCCAGGGATTCACAGAAACAGCCAGGGAGAGACATTGGCTCTGGTTACCACGCTGTGTAGTAAATCACCACACAACTTAGAGGCTTAGAGTAACGATGAGCGTTTATTATCTGCCACAGTTCCTGCGGGCAGGAATTGAAATGGGGCACCTCAAGCCTGGCTTCCCTCTGCCCCTGGCTGTCCAGGGCCTCGGCTGGAAGGCTCAAAGGCGGGGAGCCAGAAGCCTCTGGAGCTCATGCACTCACATGATGATGGTTGATGCTTGCTGGGAGGCGGGGGCCTAGCCGGGACTGGAACTGGGGCGTCCACGCGAGGCCCTCCATGTGGCCTGAGTTTCCTTACAGCATGGTTCCAAGGGCAAGTGTCCCGAGAGAGTGCCAGGTGGAAGCCACATTACCTTTTATGGCCTAGCCTTGGAAGCCAGCCTGAGTCACCACTGCTGCGTTCTGTGGTTCAAGCTCTTGATGGTGGCATGCTGAAGTCACAATGTAAGAGCACGTGAGATGGAATATACATATGCTACACTCATCTTCGGAAAATAGAATCTGCCACGATGCCCTCCCTTTATACTAGAAGGTGGCGGCGGGGAGGAGAGGCAAGAGGCAAGGAGACACGGCCGCTGCCGCACCGCGGGAAAGTGCAGTTCCTGTTCCATTTCATGGTTATAAGCACCGTCAGGCCCTTGCTGTCGTAGTCAGTCCTGGCTGCTGTACAAAGTCCCATGGAACTGTGGCTTATAAACAACAGACATTTATTTATTTCTCACAGTTCAAGGGACGTCCCGGCCAGCACGGTCAGGTGGAGGTCCTCTGCGCGGTTGGAGACTGCCCTCTTCTCATTTTAGCCTCACGCGGCAGAAAGAGGGCAAGAGAGCTCTCTGCAGTGCCTTGCATAAGGCCACTAATCCCACCACGAGGGCTCCACTCTCATGACCTAATTACCTCCCAAAGGCCTCATCTCCCGATATCTTCACATTGGGGTTAGAATTTCAACATAGGAATTTTGGGACGACACCAACATTCGGTCCATCACACTCGTTCATTCTACGCTTTAGGCTGTGAGATCTGTTGCACACACTTTACGTTGTAATGACCCACAGTGCTCGGTGTCTCTTCCTGTCCCAGCTCCTCCTGCAAGCTTCAGCTCACATCCTCCCTCCTGGGCAGAGCTGTTCCCTCCTCCCCAGGGAGAACCTCCTGCTTCTGCTCCTGGCTGTCCTTGCCAGGCTCTCAGAATTCAAGATGTCATTGCCGTAACACGGAAGTGCTTGCGTGGCTCCCAGTCTGCAGCAGTTAATATCAAATGTCGGGGGGGCATTATTTGAATAGTTCATTCTCTGCTGTTCTTTTAAGCATCTAATATTTAAGTGTAAACTTCAAACTATGTCAGAAGTATGTATTGACTTAATGTAACTACAGATCTAAGATGCAGCAAACAGGCATAGAGAGCTTGCCAAAATGTTACTTCTAAGAGCCTATTAAGCAGCTTTAATATTTTATTGTGGATTATGCAGATAAACTTTATAAACAAGGTAGTTAAAAAATGATGGGGATGAGAAAGCCTCTCTCTCCTTCTTTATATCTGGATAGAGAGTATGAAACACAGTGAGTCTGCTCTGTGCCGCGTCCTCGCTGGACTGACGCAGAGGCCTCCTGACCACGTGTGGCTTCTCCACAACGACCGACATCTATGTCCACCGCGTGCGGCCTGTGTACGCACCGAGTTTCACTGGACTCTCAATGATCCCAAAGAGAGGCGTCAGTACCCCAATTTCGCGGAGCTAAGAAGTGGCGACACTTAAACTTGAACTTTCATCTGCACTTTTGAGCCCCTCACACCCCGTCTCTGCGGATGCTGTGACAGCTCACACGCAGAGCTGTGTTAGAGGGCCAGCAGAGTGCTGGCCAGGCGGCGGCTGTCCCTGTGGGCCTGCTGGGCTCTTGTGGCTTCCCACTGGGCATCAAAGCTCACAGTTCCCATCGTGGCTCATCCTTTTCTGCAACCTTGAACACTCAGTCTTCTTGAATCTCATTTTTTCAATATTCTCTAAAATATTGTGTTTACTGAGCATTTACTATACACCAAGCACTTTGGATTATCTCATTTAATCCTCACATAACCTTATACGTTAGATTCCATTGTCACTCCCATTTTATAGTCTTGGAGCAGTGAGGGGACCTGCCCGAGCTTACAGAACTGGTGTTAGAGCCAGATTGAAACCCAGGCTTGTCTGGCTCAACGGCTCGAACGCCTAACCACCCAGCATGCGTCCCTACCAATACCTCTCTGACCCATCTGGTTATAACAAACAAGAGGACATATGTGCAAACATTTTGTAAATGTCAAGCATGAAACAAGTGTCAGCTGTTATGATTCTGGTTATGATAGGAAAACCGTGCTGGAAGAGAACCTTTGGCTCCCGGAGCGAATGTCCACGGGGACAGGGAATCTAGGATTCTGGGGCCAGCAGCACTGCCCTCTCGGAACCCACACAGACCGGTGGCCAGCATGCCGTGTTAGCAGGTGGTTCCAGTTAGTTCAGCTTTAAGAAAAAGTAAATCACTGTTAAATGTCTTTCCGAACTGCTTTAATTATAGATTAGTCTTGTCAATCTTAATAAAATTATGCCTCGTGTTTGAGGTTTCTATATGGAAAAGCACTCAAAAGTAATCACTTTTATTTCCCAAGCATGTCATTTAAAAAATTCTTATATTCACAGCTTGATCCCTTTAATTCTATTCTTAGACTCATTTTTATTCTGACTCTCTCTAAAACAAAATCGTGGCTCCATGATATCGAACAGCTCAAATGTCACATTAGTGACATGGCCATTGATTTTATATTTCTGTCCAGACTAGAAGATTTTAAGCAAAAGCAGTGAAGTCCTGGCACCAAAAATGTGTACTTACTTCCAAATAATCTGCTTTTATTACTATATAAGTTGAATTTTTTAAAATTAAGCAATCTTCATGATTCCCAATTCTTAGGAATGCTTTTAATTGATAGTGAGCAGCCCTTTTAGATTTTCCTGTGCACTTATGAAAACGCGGCACTTGCCTACATCATGTCGGCAACACCCCGTCTACGGGAAATTAACCTATATCGGAGACCCCAGCTCCTCAAAATGTCAGCTGGAGTTGCAGTTAAGAGAGAACAAAATGGCAGAGGAGGTGTGTGAGGAGTTCTTCGGTCACATAAGTTGGGAAAATACTGCCTTATACTGTTCCCTCTTAGAAAATCACAATGTAGCTTAACAAATTAAAGGCTCTGAAAAGGGGGGCTGGCTCAGCGGCAGAGTGGTTAAGTTCCCACGCTCTGCTTCAGGGGACTGGGGTTCACGGGCCAGGATCCCGGGCACGGACCTAGCACCACTTGTCAGCCATGCTGTGGTGGCATCCCACAGACAAAATAGAAGATGGGCACCGATGTTAGCTCAGAGCAAATCTTCCTCACAAAAAAATTAAATTAAATTAAACTAAATTTTAGAAAAGGCTCTGAAAATTCCTGAAGCAGTGAGGCTCACATAATTTTCTGTAACTGGGCATTTCCCAAACTTACTTGACCACAAAACCATTTTTCCAAATAACAATAACAACCCATAGAATTCCTGCTCTGTGGGACTGTGGTAAAGGTTATTATAGTTGATTCTGAAATTAAAGTGACAGGCATGTGACAACCCACATGAACTTCCCAAGACAGGCCATGCTGAGCATATAGCTACCTTGAGATTAATTTCTAAAAGGAATTTGATGATGAAGAATAACATTGATGGAAAATTGATAACATACTCTAAAAACTCTGCAAATTTAGTATTATTTATTTATGTCACAAATGAATAAAAGAATTTGCTATAACTTATAACATGAAGATAAATGGCAAAATATGAATAGGGAATCAAAAAATAGACTAAAGCAAGGCCATGCTAAAGTAAAAACATAAATATGGAGTGAAAAGCAGGGACCAGCACAAATGTTATAACTAAACTTTAAATTTAGTTCTGAGCTTCCCAGCCACCAAAGCAAAAGGGGATTCACGGCCATTTACATAATTACCATGATGAAAAAGAAGAAAGCTTTAACAAGTCCATAAGGAAAACAAGGCTTTTTTGGGCTGAATTCTAAAAGAAATTATTCAAAAGGGAGAATTTCATAGGACATCTAATGCCTCCAACCATTTTCCAAATGCAGTAACAAACTTATGTGGCTAAATCTGGTAGCATTGCCAATGATAGAGCTCAGGCTAAATGTTAAATTCTACAAAGTTAATGGGTTCCATTTGTCTTTGCCAGCTTCAGGAAGATAAATTACAAATCTAATAAAGTCACGATAACCCTAAAACAAATTAGCTTTGTACTCCCCATTTTCAGAATCAAACTAACAGGCAGGAAAAGAGGATGCACTCTTTTTGGTTAAAGAATAATAGCTAACACTTACAGAGAGTTCACTGTGCACCAAGCAGCGTTCTAAGTACTTCATGTGTGTTCATTCACGTGACCCTCACGACAGCTCCCTGAGGCTGGGATTATAATCCCCTTTATTTTGCAGATGAGGAAATGCAGAGATTGAGTGCCTGAGGTCACATAACAGTACTAACACTCTACTGTCACCAGCGATTGAGGCCAACTTTTCCGGTTAGATGGGTGGGACAAATGGGACCAATTTTGGGCAACAGAGAGGGGAATACGACTCCCTCCAAGCTGTGGAATCAGAGGACTCATGTCGTTTGTCGTCTGTGCTGGTTCAGGGGCACAGCACCGGTCAAGGTCCAACCGGAGAAACAAACCCTTCTGAGTATTTATTTAAAACAGAGAATTCAATACAAAAAAATTGGTTATGCAGGAAGTGCTAAGAAATCCCCAAGAGATGGTGAAGCGGCCCTGGGATCAGCAGGCGTGGGAAGGAGGAAGGCGTTTTCTGGGAGCCTGAGGGCTGGGGTTCCCACAGCAGACCTGTCTGCAGGAGCCACAGAAGAGCTGCTGAACCCCTCACCCTTCATCCGCCGCCAATCTCCCACTGCATAAATGTGGCCAGCATCCTGGCAAGAGGAAAATGCAGCCTCCAGGGTCAGCCCCTCCTAGGACACAGAGCAGAGCAGAAAAGGTTGAGAAATGGATCTAAACGCAACAATGCCCAAGACTGGCCCAGGTACTAACGGTATGAGTATGACAATTCTGTCTTGCCTCGTGAATTTCTAACAGAGCACAGACAGGCAGTGGGGAGTCACATCGAGACTACAAAACTGCAGTTGGTGAGGCTGCAGGCGGGCTTCCCAAAAAGCAGTTAAAAGAGTGCCAGTACAGAAAGATGGAAAACCTGCAGAGGCACAGACACAAACTACCACCGTGAGCTGATGTCTAGAAACCCTAAGATTACGATATATACATAACCACCCGAAATATGAGGTAGAAAACGAGACTTGCCACAAATGGGAGACAGTGTTAAGGGGACTCCAAGAAGAGAGAAGGAGATGACCTCTAGCTGGGGAAGGTGAATCTGGGGACAAACTAGTATAAGATTTGGAGGAGGAGGCGACATTGGAGCTGCATCTTATATGTTTTTGACCCACAGAGATGGGAAGGGAGAACTCCTGATAGAGGGCATAGGCAAGGCGAACGGACCACGTCTCTAAGGCAGGGGCTTGGCAGCTGCCTCAGGCGGTCCTTTATGGAAACAAAGGCTGAAGGAAGGAAAGGGGTGGGAAATAAAGATGAAAAGGAAGATGAGACTATGCCCCAAAGGTCCTTTGAGAATTAATAGTTGGATAAACCTACAACAAAAATTGTTAAGGGAAATTTTGGACATTTGGGCTATAGTCACAATCTTTTAAGGCAGTTATTCCATGCCATAAAACATTGGAAGCAGGATGCTGGGTAGACAGACCACAGCCCTGCCTAGGGCCCAAGGGTCAGCTCAGAGTCAGTGCCATAGTCCTGTGGCCCAGTAACTAGAAAGTCATGGGCAGGATGCTGAGCAAGAACAGACACCTCACACCCCGTCCCGGTTCACAGAGAACATTCAGAAGGAGATGTTCACAACCAATTGTTCCCTGTAACGAAAGGAAGACAAGAGTCCATGACGAGTTTCAAGTTAAAATAATGGAGACTAAAAATGTTTCACTTATGAAATAAGATGAAATAAATTCATGCTACTCTGATTTTTCTGCCAATGTGAGCGTTTGGTTGGTACATCGGCCTAGTGACAAATATATTTTAACTTCAACAATCTGACCATTTAAAAAGGCGTGCGTGAGAAAGGAACTCACTCAGCTGATACAGCCGGAATCTTAACTTCAGGTCATCCAGGCTGCACTAAGCCTGTCTCACAATATTTATGGTGTGACTTTTACATCCCCAGCAATAAAGAGAAAATTGGCCATGTGAAATTAACTGATAAATTGTTATAAAGCAAAATTTAAATATAGAAGGTGAAGTCATTGATAGTTAATATTGTACATTAATTTCGTGTTTCAGAACCCAAGATATCCTTATTTTCTCAAGCATATTCCCTTAGGTATTGATGAGCATTCGATGGCTTAGTTCTTGTATAAAGAATGTACTGTAATGAGGGAGGGGAATTAATTTTTTTGTTTGCAGAACTGCATACAAAAATTATGTAAACTATTATTAATGGGTTACCAAAAGTGGCCACAAAAGTGACAGAAAGAAAAGCTTTATTTTCTCAGAAGGATCTCGGATTGCTGGTCTAGAATAGTGTCCAGCTCAGCTCTCAGTCCTTTTCTGACAGCTGGCCTCTTACCACGTCGGAAGCTGGCGGAGGGAAGCCCAAAGCCTCCCACGGGCCCGCTGGCCGCCCGGGTGAGCTCGGGAGACGCCTGCCGGCCTCTCCTCTAGACTTGGATTCACGAGCCTTGGGTCTCAGTTTCAGCACTGCCACTAATTTACTCCGTGACTCGGATGTCCTAACCTCTCTTCACCCGGAAACAAGGATAATTATAACTTCAGCCCCTCTCACAGGAGCAGGGTGAGAAGAAATCAAAGCAGTGTGTGTGGCAGTGATTTAAAAGCTGAAAGGTCAAGTGCAAATGCAGAGGTTCTTATTTTCATAAGAGCCTGAAAATCCTCAACCTTCTGTTTCCAACTTCAAGCACGGGAGAAAGATTCTATTTCCTTGTGCATCTAATTTGAATAAAAGATACAAACCATTTCACTTTGACTTTTCTCCTTCAAGCATTTGGCTTGAAGAAGCCTTTTGTTGGCAAGCTGCCAGCTCCTAAGACTTGACAGGAAATCCAAACTCTCCTCCAGGTCGGGGGTGTGGAGGTAGACAGAACAGGAGACATTTCTGGAAGTTTCCTGGTGTCCAAGAGGACACTGAGCAGGACTGCAGAGGTAACTATCATTCTACAACCTGTTACAGACGCCGGCAGAGAACCGGGGGTGGGGGTGGGGGGGCAGGTAGCTTTGGTCTACGCAGCTAAACTAACCCAGGAGAGAGGCTCGACGGCTGAGGAAGAAATTCACCACTTCTGCCCCAAGCATAAGAGGTGACATGTGAAGGGTCTTCCCACCTCAGGAACTTGGCCCTGTGACCTTTCCTCTGCTGGGAACGCACGGGTCCTCTTTGCTTTGTCCTTTGTTAAGGAGCTCTTTCTTCGGGAGGTCTTTCCAGCTGACCCCCAGCCCGCCCCAGTCTAGATCACATCCACCGTAAAGACGCAGCGCGCCAGGTGCTTCTCCTTCACAGGCACTGCTCACTGTTTGCGGTTAGTGACTTATTAATTTGACTGATTAGTCTCTGTTGTTCCCTCTCCCCTCTCGCAACAAGCTCCTTGAGAACAGGGAACAATTAAATTTCACAGTAACCCCCACAACAGAGCAGAATGCCTAGCTCAGAGTGGGCCCTCATTAAATATTTATCAAATGAGTGATGAAAGAAATATGATCTGAAAAGAACTTCAAAGCAGATTATTTCAGATCACAAATCATTTCTAGGTAGGCACATTCATGCAAATATATGCTATTTACAGTAAAATCCTTAATTTACTGTCGCTCAGGGAGGACATCCTGCAAATGAAGGGAAACCAAAAGGTGAGGATGTTAATAAATCAATTTTAATAACAAGTTAGTAGTTAGGAAATATGCTGCACCCCCAAATGAGGGGTTTTATGGACTGGATGGTTTACAAGGTTCCAGGTTTAGGCACTTTGAAGACGGGACATGAAAAGGGCCACGTCTTGCTCCCCAAACTTGAAGGCTCACAGTGGGCAGACATCGGGGGAAGATCCCCCTGGACCAGGTAAACCGTTTCTGTGCTAGAACAGAAAGCTGCATGAGGGGCGCACCCAGGGTTCCTCAGGTCATCGGACGCTCCCGAAGCACAGGTAACTCGGCAGCCCGAGGGGTTGCAATCAGTTTACTTCCTTTTCTTCTGAAAAGTTAAAGTGTGGCTAATTTGGCAGTCATTATGAATGTAAATAAATGAGGAAGACAAATTTTCAAAAAATATTATCCAAGCACTACAGCAACATAAAGCAGTTAATGTTCTTAATATTTATCAAGCTGTACTCCAAGAGACCACACTTTCTGGGTAAAAGTTGGTCCCAATCCCCTTTCATCTGTTTTTTTTTTTTTTTCCTCTTGCACACACTGATTTACACACAATTTTGGTGCCAATTTTCAACAAAATAAGGTTTAAAAAAAATTTTTACATTGTCATCTTCCCTTATCTTTCAATTATTCTATGGGACATATAATTAAATTCCATCTTCCTCACTAAGTGGCTGAATTTATGACTTTCTGGGAGCTAAGTTTATCCCACTCATTTGTGTGTTAAATATAAAGAATAAGGGTGCTGAGCAATGAAGAGCACATCTTTTCTGGGGCTTTTAAAGCGACAGGGTTTCTTTTCTTTCCTTGAAAAGGTTGCACAGAATAAATCACATTGCAAACACAAGTGAACTGAGTGAGGCTGGGAGACCCGAGAAGACACAAAGAGGCCCCAGCTTCTGCACGGGGTCTTCAATGCATGACGCTTTGGGGCCAGCAATTTGGAAAGAAAACAAATCAAATAAAAATCCATTCCATACTCATTTTGCAGACCTCATCCTTTTGTTTTTATATAAAAAAACTCTGCCAATGGTTTTTTTTATGTAACATCTATCTTGTTCTTCTACCGTAGCCTAATATTCTGCAAACAAATTCTAACTCCTTAAAGGCAGACAGAAATTAAACAATTTAAATGCCGTTTGTTTAGTAATTTCAGAACAACAGTGAGCAGGACCCTTTCGCCTGTGGATCAGCACCCGCACAACTCCGGGTAACTTTGGCCACTGCTCCTGCTACTGCTAGAAGAAATCCCAAAAGATCAGATCAGAAAAACCCAAAGAGGGTTTTTGTTCAACTTCAAACTCAAAGTCCATCTCAAGTTATGAAGAGCCTTCATCCTAGAGATCGTTTGAAACTCATTAACTTTATCCTTCCTTTGGGAAAGGAGGAACACATCATGATCAGAGAAGAAGCTGCCATGTGTCCCCTTCTGCGGAACTGCTCCTGTACTCCGTTCACTGGCAGCCGCAGTGCAGACCTGGGCTGACTCCACGCTGGGAGGGAGTCATTTTTTCCTCTATAATGGTGAGCATCTAGCAGAGTTCCTTGAATATAGTAAATGTTCAATGTAAATTTGGCAAAAGAAGGAGTGAATAAAAGAATCATACAATTTTCATTGTTTTAAAACGAATCATTTCCACGCCGTCACGTTACCGCAGTTTGAAAGCCCTCGTTAAGCAGGCGTCACACAGTTTAGTGGGGTCAACGCCTCCCGCAGAGCACAGCCCGCAGGGGGCCGGCGGCTCTGGGCGAGCCCCCACAGTCCTCAGCCAAGCTTCCCGCGAAGCATCTTGGGTGAGTGACTCTCAGGAGCTTCTCCAGGAGGAGCAGGGATTGTTCTGGAGAGTGAGGCAAACTAAGATGTTCCCAGCAGCAGAACTATTTAAAATCTCTTCAGTTAGGCAGAGCAAAGACCTGTCTAATCAAGTCACCAGCCCTCACCTTGGTCCATAAGGCTATTTGGGAGGAGATACAGTATGACTCATCTTTGCTTTTATCTGACCCACAGTTGACTCTTGCCTGACTCTGTTTTTCCTTTGCTTTTACTTTTCCCCTCAATGACTATGAAATTTCCCATTGGGTTTCTCTACAGGGGCCCTAATGTTTAAGGGGTGAGGGATGAATGAATCCCAATCCTAAAAAGACGATTGTCTGTCTCAGTCTGCCTCGATAAAAGCGAGGGTCCTGGCTCCTCCGAGGTGCTGCCTCCAAGGGGTCGCCTAAGGCTACCGCCCAGCAGGTGTGCCGGGTCAGCCACCGCGGGAGCGGCCGCCCTCTGTCCTCCTCCGGGACGCGCTGAGGGGCTTCCCCAGGGAGTGCTGATTTCAAGGAAACAGACTCTGCCCCATGTGCTAAGTGGAAGCACAGACTCCTTTTAAAGGTAAACTTTGCAAACAAGAATGACCTCGAAAAAGACCCTTTAGTCGCAGATCGATGCTCAGGAACGTTGCTCACCACTTATGACTCCCCTTTGCCGCTTCACAGAGGCCTCTGTGTATCCCGAAACCCGAATTCCCGCTCTGGGCCTCGGGTGCAGCGGGGACTCGTCAGGTAAGCTGCTGGGGAAATATGCGCCTCCTCTCCTCTCTTTGGCCAATTCAAGTCACTTTGGCACAGGGATCCCCTGCCCCTCTGGGGCTGCTTCCGTGGTGCCGTGACCTCGGCTTCTCCGGGGAATTCTCTGTTCTGGAGATCTCCTGGGGGTGTCGGCTTCCCAGCCCCCTGCATCTGCGAACCATCCGGCCGTCCCCACCCGCCAAGCTTTGGCTGCGCCCGCCATTAACGGCCATCATCTATTTTTAATCAGAAAGATCACAAGAAGGATGGTAAGCGAATCCCAGTCGCAAGACAATTTAAATAACATTCCTGGGGAAATCCAATCACTTAAAACGGAGACACCTACGCTAGCTAGAGCCCCCGCCCGTGTGGCGGGCAGAGCGCGACGGCTGAATTAATCAGGATGGGGGCTCCCGAGCCCGCGCGGAGCGTTAACCCTTCCAGCCCCGAGGGGTGACAGGGAGCTTGGAAGGGCGCGGCCGGCCGGGACCAAGATGCTTGCGCAGGCTGCCTCCGCCCTCTCGGGCGGCTCTGGACGCCCCGCGCCTGACCCGGGCGGCCGGGCGCGCGGGGTCAAGGTCAGAGGCTCGGGCGGCCGCCTCCCGCGGCCTCGCCCGCCTCGGGCTCCTCCTTCCGCCGGAGCGTGGCCGAGCGGGGACTGCGCCGGCCGCAGGCGGAGGCGGCGCGGGCGGCGGCGGCGGCGGGACCCGAGCGGAGCGCGCGGACGGACGGAGCCCAAGCCCCAGCCCGGCCATCAGCGACGGTCTGCGCGGGCCATGTGGGCACCCGGGGTCACAGCCGAGGGCCTGTCGGGGGCGCCGGCGCCGCCGCCCATGCTGCCGCTGCTGCTGCTGGCGCTGGTGGCGCCCTCGCGGGGCGGCGGGGGCTGCGCGGAGCTGGGGTGCGGGGAGCGGGAGCGCTGCTGCGACGCGGCCAACGCCACGGCCGTGCGCTGCTGCAAGCCGCCGCTGCACGCCTTCCTCGACAGCGTGGGCTGGTTCGTTCGCAAGCTCTCCGGGCTGCTCATCCTTCTGGTGCTCTTCGCCATCGGCTACTTCCTGCAGCGCATCATCTGCCCCAGCCCACGCCGGTACCCGCGTGGGCAGGCGCGGTCCGGGCAGGCGCGGCCGGGGCCGCCGGGGGCCGCGGGGCCGCCCGACGACGACGACGACTCGCCCGCGCTCCTGCGCGACGAGGCGGCCGCCGGCTCCCAGGACTCGCTGCTGGACAGTGGCGGCGGGGGCCGGGACCGGGGCGGTGGCGGGCGCGCAGCCCCCTCCTGCGCCTCGGAGCACGAGCTGCGCGTAGTCCCGCCGGCCTTCCTGCAGCTGCCCAGCTACGAGGAGGTCAAGACCCTGCCGACCTACGAGGAGTCCATGCGGCTGCAGCAGCCACGCCCCGGGGACATCGTGCTGCCCGTGTCGGTGCTCGGCCACCCGCGAGGCGGCGGTGCCGCCGAGGAGTCCGACAACGGCGACGGCCACTTCCCGCTCATCTGAGCCCCGGGGACCCTCGAGGACACGCGGACAGAACGGGCTGGGGCTGCGGGTGGGACGCAGCGGCCGGCGTGGCCGGGACTGCCACCAGCTGCCCCAGACCCCTCTTGGCACCCCAGCCCAATCGCCCGTCGCCCGGTGACTGGGTTGGGGTCATCCCCACCCCCGTTCTCCCCCGGAATCTTAAGTTTCCCTGCGTGTCGTTCGGTTCAAGGAGACATTAGGAGCGCGGCGGGGCGACTGCTGCGGATGCGCCCAGAGCGCAATTTCGAAAGAAGTCCCGCCCGCCGCCTCGCCTCAGATTCGGTTCGCTCGTAAGTGCCTGCTTCGCCCATCAGAGAACACGTGAGCCCATCAGTGTGTCGGGAGAAGGGCGGCATCCTTTAGCGATGAGGGAAAAGGGACGCAGTTCCATTTCTTTCCTTCTCGCCTGGACAGGTCACGGTCTCCCAGGATGCGCGGAGGGCGAGGAGCCGGAGGGGGCGAGCCGCGACGGGAGACTGCGCGCGGGTCTGGGAGAGCAGCGGCTAGGGGTGATGGAAGCCCTCCGTAGCGGAGACCCCCCCAAACCCTCTGTGTCTTCCTGGCCCCGGGTAGTCACAGCTGCCGCCTCCCAGCTTGGTGGGGCCGCCCGTGATACCCGGTTAATTGCTGTGCGTTTTCAAGATGCAGCAGTTCCGGATATCCAAGGCCGTATTCGTAATAAGATACAGTTGGGCTTTTGATTTTTCAATAACTGAGAAGATATTTATATTTATTTGTCTTTTATTTTTATATTTTGACCATGTATTGAACGCATCAAAAGTATATTTCTGCAATTAATGACAAAACAATCGTCTTATCACCTCTTTTGGGCCTTAATGGCCAGGAAATTGCCCATGCTCTGTCATTATTCTTTAATAAATTATTGGACATTATTTCATTTACAATGGAAAAAAAGGCATGGTCAAACGGGAAAACGTAATGTGACATTAAAAAAAACCTGAAGGATATCTTATTTTCACTATTTGAGAAGAATACATTTTATTTTTAGTACTGTGGCATAATATATAACTTTTTATAATTACTGTACATTACGTAATCCAGGTCTTAAATGTACCATTCACCACATAGTTATATGTAAGAATGATTGATGCATATATGCCATACCATGAAGCATGATGTCACGCACCTTCCCCTCCATTTTTCATTTGGAATATGTCCCACAACATGATGCAGAATCTAAGAACCTGTGACTTGTAACTTTTGTTTAAAGCCATACTTGTGCAGTAATGTACTACAGAATTCGGTCAACCTAGCTTAAGAAAAAAATGTCATTGTGTCAGTTCTCCCATTCTATGAAATGGCCTTTAAGCAAATGGTAATATAAAATAATATATTAAAGTGCATTAGGTATAATGTACATATGCATATTGTCTATGTACAATATACACATTGTATACCATATAATTGTTACAGTTTATGATCGTCATGAAGGGAAAAGAAGGAAAACAAAAAAAGTTTCTCTGCTTTGGGAAGGATGGGTATTAAGAAAGATTACACACATGGACCTCACACATGTATCTAGAAACATTGTTCTTATGATTGAAAAAATCTGACAATCTTGAGAAATCTTAAAATGTCTGAATTGTAATAGAAAAGAATGGTTTACTTTAAACTTCTAAAAGCGAATGACCGTCATTAATGAAAAATCATTTGAAGTGTATTAAAACATAGAAAAACATTAAAAGCTTTCTCTGTGCAAATTCTATGAGATGTGTCACTATATGGTATTGTATTAAAATGTGAAATGTGTATCTGTCGTTTAAAAGCAATTTTAAGCTGTAAATTGGCAAAAGCATCAGGAGTTGAAACCATATCTTTTGAGAATGGTACAAGATTTAATGAAATCACATTATATTGAATAATCACATATATTAATGTTACTCAAACACTGTAAATTTTTGTTACACGTGGCTATCAAAACCACCCACCATTCAAACAAACTGGAAAATTGCCATGTTCTTTTAAATGATTGATACTTTGAGAATACGCTTTTGTAGACACTTCTTAAAATTGACTTATAGCTGAAACATTAGTATAAATATCCAAATACCAGTACATGAAGTATATCCTACATGTTATTACTACTAACAACTTGAACTTTACAGCCAAATCTTTTAAAAATACATTTATAGATCGAATATGTTTCCTTTGTATCGACTATGGAATATTTCTCTCCCTAAAATTTAGAATGTCCATGATATGACACCAATCATGCAATGAGGTTCTGCTGAATTTTAAAATTACAAGTTTCACCCTTGTTTTTTTCCTACACATCACACAAGCTTTTATTCACATCCCCCAGTCCAATAAAAATGAATTTTACTCTATTTTGATTTTTTCTTGCAGTTCATTGATTTACCAAGCACAATTTTGCCCAGTCATAATTATGTGGGGAAAAAATCCTTAGAAACTATTTTTATTAGTGATAAATGAACATGCCTCATAGTGCACACGCATGTGGAACATACCGTGTTAATACACAGAGAACCTAAGTGTTCGTAGTGCTAGGATACCTGGGTAAAAACATGCAGAAAGCACTAAGGGCGCTGTCTGGTGTTTAGTTTTACAGATTTCATCTGGAAGTTAGTTATTACCTAGATAGAACTAGGAGAAAATAGAAATGTAGAAAATAGTTTTTAATATAGAAAAATAGTTATTCTCTCACCTGAAAATAATTCATAATGAGATGCTGATTTTACTTATTTTTAATAGTCTTCTATATATAGTTATAGGACACAGATTTATGTGTGTGTATATATGTGTGTGTGTGTTTACATATAAATATTCACATTCTGTGACTGATATTTTTTGCAAGGCCGCTACACACGTGCATATCGTGACGAAACCCACCCGGGGCGGCCAGGTTCTCTGGTACTAACCAGGTCTTTGCTCCTGGTTCTCAGTTATCAAAGAAATTCACGACTAAAACATTTCAAACCAGTTTATTTTCATTGACCTCTCATGAGTAGGGAAATAATGGTCCTGGATATGGTAAGATGGTAAGAATCCATCCAGAATGTGAGAAAACATGATTGATTTCCTAAATCACTTATTTATATAATCAGCAGTTGCTTAAAAGCGATTTGTTATTGTTATTGGTGTACAATATCATAACCCAGTGGCAAATGTCTTCTTGAGACAGAATGATAGTTTTAAGAGGCCACATTCTGCAAATGCGAGCGTGCTTCCGCCATGGACCACGGCATGGGCAATTATGCAAAGGGCACGAGGTGTACTGTATAAGGAAAAAGACTCAATTGTAAAGGCTGAGGGAATGTTAAGGAAACGGCTCAACAGTTTAAAAGGCCATATGCTAACCACCTTAATGTTATACTTTATGTATACAGTTTCTCTCAAATAAAATTAATAAAGGAAACAATTCAGCGCTGAAATAGTTATAAACATGAATATGGTGTTCAGATTTATACAATATTCTGCACTGACTTTTGTAAAAATTTCATGAATCATAATAAATTTGCCTTTCTAGATTGAGAGAAACGATGAGTTCTTTTATTTTGAGCAGCCCAGCGTTAGCCGTCTCTCCAAAAGCACACGGTGCAGACAGGCAGCCAGTGAAAGAGATCTTGGCAAGTTTCTATCTGACCTCACTAGTTTACAGCTTACTTTTCCATTCTCCTTCCATCCATTGCTGAAAAGGCTAATAACTGATGGGCTAATGGAAGGTATTTTATCAAACAAAGAATGAATCAGCAACCAGCTAACTGCAAGAAATTCAGACATCGTTTCCTCCAAAGAGTGGAAAGGATGTCTTAATTCTTTTTTTATTTTGCCTATAAAATAATCAAATGTCAAATAAAGCCAGTACTTTGATTATATTTAAATACAGATAGAACGTAATTTTATTTATTTTCTTTTATTTACAGAATTCATTTTAATTTTATGGCAAAAATTATACTACGGAGAATGTTTACACTTGCAATCAAACTAAAGATTATCACCTTTTTTCCCTCTTTCACTTCTTAGCTAAGCACCTTTGTTGTCTTGATATCTTCTTGTTCTTATTTTCTTTCTTTGTATGTTGTCCTGCTTTGGATTTTTGGAGAATGTTACTTCCAAAACGCATCTCTTAGAATTCCAAGTGACTCTCCGCTGCGATTTGATATCACTCTGATTATGGTGTGGTCGTTTGCACAAAGTTTCATTTGGTAAAACAGTATTTTCCAAAGTGTTTTCCTTTGTTTTCTATTTGCATCTGACCTCTGTAGGTTTCCAGTTTTGAGCCAGGTGACCTTTCCTTTTTTCCACTAAGGGACTATAACCATGTTTCTCTTTGTCCTTATCTATGGAAATTTCCCCTGTCACACTGGGCAAATGATCAAATCTTTCCATCTATCTAGCAAGGATTTTAATTTTTCTAGATCTCAAACAAATTAAATCTTGATTTCTCTCTTTATCTTTTTTGTTTCCTGACCTGGATTTTTCTGGAGGGATTGTCAGCGCTTTCCTCCCTGTCCTTCCCTAATGATGTGTTCTCTGCTATATTTATAAGGGTAAAGAATTGGACGTAAATGACATGGACCTGATTTGGGATTCCAAATTCAAGCACATTATTTCTGCATTGACTTCTATATCTTTCTACTCCTAAATTTTTCTCACAGGCATCTTTGTGGTTTCCTCTGTGTGTGTCATCTTACCTGAGGAGTGATTAACTTTTCTCCTCATTCTTGCTCACAGACATTCTATTTGTTGTACTGGATAAAATATCATATCCTATCCTTGTAGGGAAGTTGCTATTTGAGCCTCTAGGCCTCAAAGACAGCTTGACTTACCAATGATTGCTGCATCTTTCATGTTCTTAAGGATTTTATGCATGGGCTCCTCTTCAGCTTCCTCTGTATGTGGTATCTCTGTTTTACAGGGTAGATTAGAAGATACTTCTAACTTTCCATTTCCTTTATTCCTGTTTCTAGATGGTCTTGAAGAATCCCCACTCTGTTGTTGAAGATTTTATCTGAGAAACCGTCAGTAGTTTCATCTTCCACCTCTTTGTTAGCTACATTTCTTTCATCAGACAAGGGGTTGGAACCCTCCAGATTTGCTCCTGTTTTATTTTGGTTTGTGTGAATTTTATCTTTTGTATTGACCAAAGATTTTACCAGATAAAAATTAATTTTGATTATTTTCCTAGATCTTAACAGTATCTTCTCTTCATTAGTAGATTTAACTTTTTTCTTGCAAACTCATCATTGGTTTGTCACCTTTTTCCACGGACATAACCCTGCTGGACCAGCCAAGCCAGCGGGCTCCTGTGGATTTGCACCAGTGTTACTCTTTCCCCAGACGTTACAGTCTCTGTCTTTTGTTTCCTAGCTCCATCTTCTGGGTTTTTCTCTTGGAAGCTCTTCACAGTATTCTTTTCATGTTTTCTGTTTGACTCTTTTTCTGTTGATGTAAGCAGCTGAGACTCCTGAGTTCTGTATCTGCTCTATGTCCAAGTCTGGGATACACGGATAGTCCTGACTCAGATTTTCTTGAAAATTAAGTTCATATTTCTTTACATTCATCTCTGTTTGCATGTTCTCTGTTTGACTAGGCAAGTGTTTAGATTCCTGAAAATCTTCTTTGTTTTGAGGGTGGATCTGGCTCTCTGGCTCTCTTTCTGTGTTTGAGGTGGATGTGGCTCTCTGGCTCTATTTCTGTGTTTGAGGTGGATCTGGCTCTCTGGCTCTCTTTCTGTGTTTGAGGTGGATCTGGCTCTCTGGCTCTATTTCTGTGTTTGAGGTGGATGTGGCTCTCTGGCTCTATTTCTGTGTTTGAGGTGGATGTGGCTCTCTGGCTCTATTTCTGTGTTTGAGGTGGATGTGGCTCTCTGGCTCTATGTCTGTGTTTGAGGTGGATCTGGCTCTCTGGCTCTATGTCTGTGTTTGAGGTGGATGTGGCTCTCTGGCCTATTTCTGTGTTTGAGGTGGATGTGGCTCTCTGGCTCTATTTCTGTGTTTGAGGTGGATCTGGCTCTCTGGCTCTATTTCTGTGTTTGAGGTGGATCTGGCTCTCTGGCTCTATTTCTGTGTTTGAGGTGGATGTGGCTCTCTGGCTCTATTTCTGTGTTTGAGGTGGATGTGGCTCTCTGGCTCTCTTTCTGTGTTTGAGGTGGATCTGGCTCTCTGGCTCTATGTCTGTGTTTGAGGTGGATCTGGCTCTCTGGCTCTATTTCTGTGTTTGAGGTGGATGTGGCTCTCTGGCTCTATTTCTGTGTTTGAGGTGGATGTGGCTCTCTGGCTCTATTTCTGTGTTTGAGGTGGATGTGGCTCTCTGGCTCTATGTCTGTGTTTGAGGTGGATGTGGCTCTCTGGCCTATTTCTGTGTTTGAGGTGGATGTGGCTCTCTGGCTCTATGTCTGTGTTTGAGGTGGATCTGGCTCTCTGGCTCTATTTCTGTGTTTGAGGTGGATGTGGCTCTCTGGCTCTATTTCTGTGTTTGAGGTGGATGTGGCTCTCTGGCTCTATTTCTGTGTTTGAGGTGGATGTGGCTCTCTGGCTCTATTTCTGTGTTTGAGGTGGATCTGGCTCTCTGGCTCTATTTCGCATCTCCTCCGGCTGCACATCAGCTGCTTCAGAGGCGTTGGTTTGGACTCATACTCACAACGGTTACAGGAGGAGTTTTCTTGACTGACTTCTCCTGGCCCAGCCTTATTTTTGTTCACTGAGTCAAAGATTCCACTGTGGTCAACTTCCAAACATTGTGTCTTTTGTTTGGATTCTGCCGTAAGTGTTTGCGTTCCAAGAAGTCTTCAATTGAATTTTTCCTTTTTTGGTCATTTCAATAAAGTAGTGATAACTATTGGCTCCAAGTTTTCTTTTCGTGTTTAACAAAAGGTTTTTCATGGCTTTATACACTTTCTTTTGATTGCAAAATGTGTATACTCTGTGTATGTTCTGTTTTTTTCTATTACTTGATTTTCTTGAGTAGCATTTTTCACATCTTTTATTATAGGTGTTTTAGGTTTTTCTTATAATTTCTCTGATACATCTGAATCCTTACTAAGAGTTTTCTATGAGCAACTTTTTATAATTTGGAGTTGCCATAAGTATCGTAATGTCTGCCAGATCTCCCACTGCATGTACCTTAGGAGCTTCATTTGTCAGTGCCTGTCAGGTCTTCCCTGAGTTCAGTCTTTTCCACAGAACTTCTAAGAAATTCCTTGATTGCTATCAGTTCAGCTGATCCACATTTCTCCCTGGGAGCTGTCCCAAGTTTCTTGTTGACTATCTTATCTTCTGGGTCCACAAATCCCTGTGGTTTTCATAAGGCCCATTGTTCCTGTTAGGTCTTCCACTGGTTCTGCCTTTTCTTTTTATTTTTAAAGATTATTTTATGGAGAAGTGATGTCAGCATCCTGGTGGAGTGCACTTGCCCGGGACTCTGTCCCCTCCAACATAGAACAAAAAGGGGCATCCATACTCCAACAGAAGACATCCTAACAACACAAAATCCTTGGAGAGACACACAGCCACACAATGGAGGGCGGAGAGGCTGGAGCCCCCCTCAGTGGAGCTGGAACAGGGTGAGAGCAAACTTTGCTCCCTCCCCTAAAGACTGCAATGGCTGCTGCGGGAGGCTCTGTGAGGGAAGGAGTGGGGGAGGGGTTGTTCATTCACGGGATCACCCAGGACTCCCAAGGGCACTTGAAGACTAGAGGGAAGCCCTCTAATGGGGCAAAAGCTTTTGTGGGGGTGACCTCATCAAGCCAACACCCCAGGAGACCAGATAGTGAGAGCTGATCAAGAAAGCCTGGAGTTCACACAGGAGAAAGCACCCCTCCTCACACTGGCCTCGCACTGCTCCAGTGCCTGGGATCTCGACTGAAGGCGGAGGACTCAGAATATGCGGCTCTTGACCCTGTCAGTGGCGATAGGCGGTAACCACAACCAAATAATATCAGAATGCATAAGACCTGACCCACCTCCTCTAACAACATCAGACACTACATCCAATCTCCAGGCCACAGGGAAAATGACAAGCACCCAGAATTCAGTCCTGAGGACACAGAAATATGTAATTTAAATGACAATAAATTCAAAATAGCAATCATCAAAAAACTCAACAAAGTAAAAGAGAATGTAGAGAAACAATTCAATGAGTTCAGGAGCTACTTCACAAAAGAGATTGAAAATATAAAGAGGAATCAATCAGAAATATTCAAGATGAAAGACACAATGGAAGAGATAAAACAAAATACAGATTCCCTGAATGCTCAGGTGGACATCATAGAGGAGCGTATCAGCACAATTGAAGATAGACATGTTGTGATGCTTCAGACAGAGGAGGAGAGAGAACTAAGACTAAAAAGAAATGAAGAAAGTCTCCAAGAAATATCCTACTCAATGAGGAAATGCAACATAAGAATTATAGGTATTCCAGAAGGAGGAGAGAAGGAGAATGGAGCAGAAAGTGTGTTCAAAGAAATAATAGCAGAGAACTTCCAAAACCCAGGGAAAGAGATGGAAATCTGTGTAGAAGAGGCTTCCAGATCTCCTAGATTTTTTGATGCAAAAAGACCTACTGCAAGGCATATAGTAGTAAAACTGGCAAAAATGATTGACAAAGAAAGAATACTCAGGGCAGCAAGGACGAAGAAAATAACCTACAAAGGAAGCCCTATCAGACTTTCAGTGGATTTCTCTGCAGAAACCTTACAAGCTAGGAGAGAATGGAACAACATATTCAAATCTTTAAAAGACAAAAATCTGCAACCAAGAATACTCTATCCAGCAAAAATATCCTCTAGATATGAGGGAGAAATAAAAACTTTCACACACAAACCAAAGCTAAGGGACTTCATAGCCACAAGACCCCCCCCCCAAGAAATCCTCAAGAAAGCCCTCATACCTGAGAATAAAAAAGGGAGAAAGGGGTCACAAAACATGGAGTAAGGAGATAAATAGGTAGATAGAATCAGATTAGGATAACACATACTCAAGTATAGCCTCAAGCTAAATGGAAGGAAAACACCAAAAACAAAGATAATCCTGTCATTTTAACCACAAACTCACAAGACAAGATGGAATAAGATATGAGAAAAACAACTGAGGGGAGGAGGAAAGGGACTGAATTGATTTAGACTAAGGAAATAAGAGGCCATCAGAAAATGGACTATCTTATATGTGAGATTTAGAATAGCAATCTCAGGGTAACCACTAAACAAAAAAACAGAACAGAGACACAAAGAATAAATAAGGAGAAAACAAAGAAATACATCATAAAAACTATATAATTCAATGGTTAGACCAAAGCACACAGGATGAGAAATAAATGAAATGCAGCAAAACCGGAAAATGAGTGATAAAATGACAGCATTAAGCCCTCATACATCAATAATCACCCTAAATGTAAATGGATTGAATTCTCCAATAAAAAGACACAGAGTGGCTGGATGGATTAAAGAACAAGACCTAACAATATGCCGCCTCTAGGAAACACATCTCAGGTCCAATGACAAACACAGGCTCAGACTAAAGGGATGGAAGACCATACTCCAAGCTAATGGCAAACCAAAGAAAGCACGTGTCACAATATTTATATCAGACAAAGTAGATTTCAAGATAAGGCAGGTAAAGAGAACAAAGAGGGGCAGTATATAATGATCAAAGGGACACTCCATCAAGAAGAAAGAACACTTATAAATCTCTATGCACCCAACCCAGAGGCATCAAAGTTCATAAAGCTACTATTAACAAACCTAAAAGAAGATATTTATAATATTATAATATAATAATATAATTAATAATAACACAAATAGTAGGGAACCTCAGCACTCCACTCACATCAGAAAATCAACAGGGAAACAGTGGAATTAAATGAAAAGCTAAACCAGTAGGACTTAATAGACATATACAGGACACTCCATCCAAAAACAGCAGAACACACATTCTTCTCAAGTGCGCAAGGAACATTCTCAAGGATAGACATGTGTTGTGAAACAAGGCGAGCCTCAATAAATTTAAGAGAATTGAAATAATAACAAGCATTTTTTCTGATCATAAATGCTATCAAGCTAGAAATTAGTTACAAGAAAAAAGCTGAGAAAGGGACAAAGATGTGGAGACTAAACAACATGCTATTGAACAAGCAATGGATCATTGAAGAAATTAAAGGAGAGATCAAAAAATATCTGGAGACAAGTGAAAATGATAACATGCCATACCAACTCATATGGGATGCAGCAAAAGCTGTATAAAGAGGGAAATTCATCACAATACAGGCACACCTTAACAAACAAGAAAAATCCCAAATAAGCAATCTCAAATTACACCTAAGTGAATTAGAAAAAGAAGAATGAACAAAGTCAAAAGTCAGCAGAAGGAGAGAAATAATAAAAATCAGAGCAGAAATAAATGCTATTGAAACAAAAAAGGCAGTAGAAAGGATCCATGAAACAAAGAGCTGGTTCTTTGAGAAGATAAATAAAATTGACAAACCCCTAGCCCGACTTACAAAGAAAAAAAGAGAGAAAGCTCAGATAAACAAAATCAGAAATGAAAGAGGAGAAATGACAACAGACTCCACAGAAATACAAGGGATTATAAGAGAAAACTACGAAAAACTATATGCCAACAAAATGGATAATCTAGAGGAAATGGATAAATTCTTAGACTCTTACAACCTTCCAAAGCTGAATCAAGAAGAAACAGACAATCTGAATAGACCAATCATAAGGAAAGGGATTGAATCAGTAATCAAAAGCATCCCAAAGAATAAAACCCCAGTACCATACAGCTCCCCTGGGGAATTCTACCAAACTTTCACAGAGGAATTAATACCTATCCTTCTCAAGCTATTCCAAAAAATTAGGGAAGTTGGAACACTTCCTAACACATTCTACAAGGCCAACATCACTCTGATACTAAAGCCTGACAAGCACAGCACAAGAAAGGAAAACCACAGGCCAATATCGCTGATGAACATAGATGCAAAAGTCCTCAACAAAATTTTGGCAACATGAATTCAGCAATACATCAAAAGGATCATACATCATGATCAAGTTGGATTCACACCAGGGACACACGGATGGTTCAACATCTGCAAATCAATCAACGTGAAACACCACATCAACAAATTGAGGAATAAAAACCACATGGTCATCTCAAGAGATGCAGAGAAAGCATTTGACAAGATCCAACAGCCATTTATGATAAAAACTCTGAACAAAATGGGAATAGAAGGAAATTACCTCAACATAATAAAGGCTATATATAACAAACCCATGGCCAACATCATACTCAATGGGCAAAAACTGAATGCCATCCCCCTGAGAACAGGTATAAGACAAGGATGCCCTCTATCACCACTCTTATTTAACATAGTACTGGAGGTTTTGGCCAGAACAATTAGGCAAGAGAAAGGAATAAAAGGAATCCAAATAAGGGGTGAAGAAGTGAAATTCTCACTGTTTGCCAACAACATGATCTTATATATAGAAAACCGCAAAGAATCCATTGGAAAACTAATATAAATAATTAACAACTGGGGCTGGCCCCGTGGCCGAGTGGTTAAGTTCGCGCGCTCTGCTGCAGGCGGCCCAGTGTTTCGTTGGTTCGAATCCTGGGCGCGGACATGGCACTGCTCATCAAACCACGCTGAGGCAGCATCCCACATGCCACAACTAGAAGGACCCACAACGAAGAATATACAACTATGTACTGGGGAGCTTTGAGGAGAAAAAGGAAAAATAAAATCTTTAAAAAAAAATAATAATAATAATTAACAACTACAGTAAAGTTGCAGGGTACAAAATCAACTTAGACAAATCAGTTGCTTTTCTATACTCCAATAATAAACTTACAGAAAGAGAACTCAAGAATACAATTTCATTTACAATCACAACTAAAAGAATAAAGTACATAGGAATAAATTTAACCAAGGAGGTGAAGGACTTATACAATGAAAACTATAAGACATTACTGAGAGAAATTGATAATGACATAAAGAGATGGAAAGAGATTCCTTGCTCATTGATTGGAAGAATAAACATAGTTAAAATGTCCATACTACGCAAAGCAATCTACAGATTCAATGCAATCCCAATCAGAATCCCAGTGACATTCTTCCTGGAAATAGAACGAGGGCCTGCCCGGTGGGCAGCAGTTAAGTGTGCACTTTCTGCTTCGGTGGCCCGGGGTTTGCCGGTTTGGATCCCAGGTGCGGACATGGCACTGCTTGGCACGGCATGCTATGGTAGGTGTCCCACATATAAAGTGGAGGAAGATGGGCACGGATGTTAGCTCAGGGCCAGTCTTCCTCAGCAAAAAGAGGAGGATTGGCAGCAGTTAGCTCACGGATAATCTTCCTCAAAAAAAAAGAGCAAAAAACAAAGAATCCTAAAGTTCATATGGGTCAACCAAAGACCCCGAATTGCTAAGGCAATCCTGAGAAAAAAGAACAAAGCTGGAAATATCACAATCCCTGACTTCAAAATGTACTACAAAGCCATAGTGATCAAAATGGCATGGTACTGGTACAAAAACAGGCACACAGATCAATGGGACAGAACTGAAAGCCCAGAATTAAACCGCACATCTGTGGACTGCTAATCTTTGACAAAGGAGCCAAGAACATACAATGGAGAAAAGACAGTCTCTTCAATAAATGGTGTTGGGAAAACTGGACAGCCACATGCAAAAGAATGAAGGTAGACCATTATCTCACACTATACACAAAAATAAACTCAAAATGGATCAAAGACTTGAAGATAAGTCCTGAAACCATAAAACTCCTGGAAGATAATATAGGTAGTACACTCTTTGACATGGAACTAAAAAGGATCTTTTCGAATACCATGTCCTCTCAGACAAGGGAAACAAAAGAAAAAATAAACAAGTAGGAGTTCATCAAACTGAAGAGCTTCTGCAAGGCAAAAGAAACTAGAATCAAAACAAAGAGACAACCCACCAATTGGGAGAAAACATTTGCAAATCATCTATCTGACAAGGGGTTAATCTCCATAATATATAAGGAACTCACAGAACCGAACAATAAAAAAAAAAAAACAGCCCAATCAAAAAATGGGCAGAGGAGATGAACAGACATTTTTCCAAAGAAGATATACAGATAGCCAATAAACACATGAAAAGATGTTCAACATCACTAATCATCAGGGAAATGCAAATCAGAACTACACTAAGATACCACCTTAAGCCTGTTAAAATGGCTGTAATCACTAAGACTAAAAATAACAATGTTGGAGAGGGTGTGGAGAGAAGGGAAACCTCATACACTGCCGGTGGAAATGCAAACTGGTGCAGCCACATGGAAAACAGTATGAAGATTCCTCAAAAATCTAAAAATTGAACTACCATATGACCCAGCTATCCCACTACTGGGTATCTACCCAAGCAACTTGAAATCAACAATCCAAAGTAACATATACACCCCTATATTCCTTGCAGCTCTATGCACAATAGCCAAGACATGGAAGCAATCCAAGTGCCCATCTACTGATGATTGGATAAAGAATATGTGGTATATATATATATACAATGCAATACTACTCAGCCATAAAAGGACAAATTCATCCCATTTGCAACAACATGGAAGAACCTGGAGGGAATTATGCTAAGCAAAACAAGCCAGACTGAGAAAGACAAATACCAGATGATTTCACTCATATGTGGAGTATAAACAAACACATGGACAAAGAAAACAGTTCAGTGGTTACCCAGGGAAGAGGGTGGGGGTGGGCACGGGGGGTGAAGGGGAGCAATATGTGGTGACACTCAAGAAATAATGTACAACTGAAATCTCACATTGATGTAAACTATTATGAACCCAATAAAAATAAAAATACATAAAATTATTGTATTGAGGTCATATTGGTTTATAACATTGTGTAATTTCAGGTGTACATTATTATACATCAGTTTCTGTATAGACTGCATCATGCTCACCACCAATAGTCTAGTTTTTATCTGTCACCATACATATCTGCCCCTTTACTCCTTTTGCCCTCCCTACCCCCTTCCCCTCTGCTAACCACTAATCTGTTCTTCTTATCCATGTCTTTCTTTATCTTCCACATATGAGTGAAATCATACAGTGTCTGTCTTTCTCTGTCTGGCTTCTTTTGCTTAGCATTATACCCCCAAGGTCCATCCACATTGTTGCAAATGGCACAATTTTGTCTTTTTGATGGCTGAGTCGTATTCCATTGTGTATATATACCACATCTTCTTTATCCAATCATCAGTTGATGGGCACTTGGGTTGCTTCCTTGTCTTGGCTATCGTGAATAATGCTGCAACGAACAGAAGGATGCATAAATCTCTTTGAATTATTGATTTCATGTTCTTTGGATAAATACAAAGTAGTGGAATAGCTGGATCATATGGTAGTTCTCTTGTTAATTTTTTGAGGAGTCTCCATACTGTTTTCCATAGTGGCTGCACCAGTTTGCATTTCCACCAGCAGTGTATGAGGGCTCCCTTTTCTCCACATTCTCTCCAACACCTGTTATTTCCTGTCTTGTTAATTATAGCCACTGGGATGGGCATGAGGTGATATCTCATTGTACTTTTCATTTGCATTTTCCTAATGATTAGTGATGTTGAACATCTTTTCATGTGCCTGTTGGCCATCTGTTTATCTTCTTTGGAAAAATGTCTGTTCATACCCTCTGCCCATTTTTTGATCAGGTTGTTTGGCTGCCTTTTCTTTAGGCATCCTAAACAAACTCTTGATACCTGTGAGATTTTCCCCTTTTCCATGTGTCCACTTGGGAGATAAGGAGCTCCTGTTGCTTTTGCTCTCTGGTTGTATTGCTTGCTTTGGTGTTTTCATATGTTCTTTGAGGCCTGTCAGATCTTCCACGGAGTCTGCATTTTCCTCAGGTGTTCCTAGCAGTCTCCTGACTATTCTTGGATTTTTTACTGGTTCAGCTCTGTGTTTTGGAGTGTTCCTAAGCTTTCTGGGGACATTGTCCTCATTTTTCTGTTCCTCTGGTTCTTTCGGTGTTAACGGGAGCTCTCTGGTAGCTGCCAGGTCTTCCACGGGTCCTGGTTTTATTTTCGGTGTCCTCGGCATTTCCGTGAAGACTCTTAGCACTTTTGCTGGGTCTCGTTGGCACGTTCCTAAGCTTTGTGTGGCTATTACTCCCATTTCTGTGTATCTGGTTCTTTCGGTGTCTGTGGGAGCTCTCTGAGACCTGCTGAGTTTCCCACAGGCTTTGCCTGTCCCGCCAGCATTTGCAGCAGTCTTTCGAGGTGTGTTAGAGTCCCCACAGCTTCCGGATTCTGCTTTGGAGTGCTCCTAAGCTTTTTGTGGACACAGTTTTATTTTAATAAACATCTATAATATGTTTATAATTAATAATTTCATAAGTTAATTCCTAGAAATTTATAGTACTCTGAGTTCTGGCAATTCACTTTGATAAGTTAAATAGCATTATTTCTATTATGCTCTGACTTAAAAATTTAGTAGCAATTTATATTTTAGCCTTTCTTCCAAAGAATAAAATATAAACATGTGCACAACTTTAGAGATAAACCTGGCAGTTGCTGTGGGGGTGACACTTTTCATTTGCTATCATTATAACAATAATAACTACAATTCATTGAATGCTTACATATGCCAGGCACTGTGCTAGGCATTGTACATATATTATCTCACTTAAAATTCACAAAAGGATCAGGTAAGGATTGTTAATCCCGCTTTACAGATGAGACAAGTGCAGCCCAGAGAGGCTGAGTATGGGCCCAGAGTCACATGGCTGTTAAGCAGAAGATGCAGGAGGACGAGCCACCCTGTGTGACTCCAGAACTGGTTCTCTGAACCACTAACCTCAATGTGCAGTTCATTTAAGCTTGCAGAACAGCTTATCCTCAGAGGTGTGGCTGTAGCTGCAGAGCATCACGATAGCATCACATTTTACTTTTTCACAAGCAAAATAAGATAGCTATTATGTGTTATTTGCTGTTTAAAGGAACTACTATGAAAAATACAATAGAATCTGGGCCAGGAATCTTTAATGACTCAAAAATTATTTGTGGGAATGCAGAAATGTTTCATGGATAAACCTGAAACAACCGAACATCTGAACAACTCAGATATTGGTTTTCCCATTTCATTCAGCCAGTTCCTTCAGTGCCAAGTGTGCCTCTTTCCTGGTCTGACCTCATTAACTTTACAAACAGAAAACCTTTTTTAAATAGCGGTAAATCTTGTCCAATATTTGAAAAGAGAAACAAGGTTGTTTTTGTATGCTCAGCATAAAAATGAGAACCATAGAATCTAACATTACAACGAAACACCCAATGCCAGTTAATATCGAAGCAAGGACAAAAATAGCTCCCTAGATTAAGATTCTGTTGCTAGTCCTGTGGTAGAAGGTGGTTGCTAAGACTTTGCGTAGACTAACCTGGCAGTGTAGGGTTGGGCTGCCTGGGGGAATCTCTAGAGTCTGGATTCACTAGTTATGTGATCATAAGCAATCTCTAAGCCTATTTTCTCATCTGCAAGGTGGGAAGTGCACCTACCTCAGATGTTGTAATGAATATTGAGACAAGGTATACAAAGCACTTGCCACTGTGCCTGGGACTTAAGAATGTATTTCAAATGCCCGTAGACACATATTAGTTGGCAGTGGGTTCTTGGTGTGAAATTCAGATAAACTCGTGGAAATTCAAAAACTTTTCCAGTTAATCATGGGCATTAATGATTTGAATTAAGAACAGGAACACTTTCATGAAAAACAAAAATTAACTTAAAGAAAAATCTGTCCCTGGTCTTCATGAGAGTTTTGCTTGAGGTGATGTGCTGGGTAGCAGAAGAGGAACGGGGCTGGGGCTGGGGCAGGCGAGGCAGGGCCGGGAGCGACGGCTCAGGACGACCGGCCGGGCCGGAGCGCGCGTGTCTCGATGCCGTGTCTCGATGCCGAGGAGCCAGCGCGGTGGGAGACGGGGAGGAGGAGCTGGGGGGACGGGTCGTTGGAGTGGGACGTCGGCATCCTGGCGGCGAGCCTCCACAGAGGGAAGCTGTGGGTGCCGACAAGGGTGCGCGGCGGCCGTGTGGGCGGGTCCTGGGAGCGGTCGAGGGCAGGGCTGCGGGAGGACAGCGCAGGCGGCCGGGTGGGCAGACGCCCCCCGCCCACCCCCAGCCGCCCCAGGCGCGCGGCGGCCGAGTCTCATAGAAAGACTTTTAGACAACATTTCTGATTTCGAACCTGAAGAAGAGACAGCCAAGGGAAAATAACTGTCATTAAATATTTAAAAGGCAAACTTGTACAAGTGGAATCAATCTTATTTTACAGGGCTCCAGAAGATGGAACTTAATGGTAAAAAAAAAAAAAAATCAAACTACAAATGCAGCAGTTATCTCATCCGTCCATCCATCCCCCACGCACTGCTCATCCAGTCACCCAGCCGTTCTGTAACTTAGACTGAAACCGATGTGAGGTTGTTTACAAAAAGGACACAAAACAAGACCACTGAAAGTAAATGCAGAGACCAAGGCGAAGCAGAAGGCCAAGCCGGGAAGTGAGCCCAGGCCTTGGTTTCCGGCTTTATAGCAGGAAACAACGAAAGGACAGACCCGTTAAAGGATTCAGTGTTTTTTAAGTAAAGCCCAGACCAGCCACTTGAGAGAAGCACAAATCTTCCTGGTCCTGGCACCTGGAAGGAGCTTCTCCCGTGAATTCTCATGAAGAAGACACCGTGATTCGAACAAAAACATATTCCACCACTTTTACACTAAATATGTTCCACAGGGCTTCTAAAAAGGAGATCCTAACTATAAGCCAATGGCATAACATTGTAGCTCAGTACAATTTTTCAAGGGGTCTAAATAACGCAGGTCAGCAACTCAACTCCTGGCGCTTTGGTTCAATCCCCAAACAGTTTACATTCTAGAGGAATGGATGACTGTATAAATTTGAAATTATTTTCCATAAATGTTATTTCTCTCAAGCATCTTCAAAGCCATTTTTGTTGCTTTTTTAAATTACAGAAGTGATATTTAAACACACATATTGACCCTAAAGACTCCACCAAAAAACTGTTAGAACTAATAAATGAACTCAGTAAAGTTTCAGGACACAAAATCAATCTACAAAAATCAGCTGTGTTTCTATACACTAATAAACTGTCAGAAGAGAAATTAAGAAAACAATCCCATTTACAACTGCATCAAAAAGAATAAAATGCCTAGGAATAAATTTAACCAAAGAAGTAAAAGACCTGTACACTGAAAATTATGACACTGATGAAAGAAACTGAAGAAGGCTCAAATAAATGACAAGACACTTCATGCTTATGGATTGGGAGAATTAATATTGTAAAAATGTCCATATTACCCAAAGCAACCCACAGATTTAATGCAATCCCTATCCAAAGTCCAATGGCATTTTTCACAGAAATAGAATAAATAATACTAAAATTTGGATGGAATCACAAAAGAAATGAATAGCCAAAGCAATCTTGAGAAAGAAGGACAAAGCTGGAGGCATCACACTTGCTGATTTCAAACTACATTACAAAGCTATAGTAATCAGAACAGTATGGAATTGACATAAAAAGAGACACACAGATCAATGCAACAGAATAGAGAGCCCAGAAAAAAACCCCACACATATATGGTCAATTAATTTACAACAAAGGAGCCAAAAATATACAATGGGGAAAGAATAGTCTCTTCAATAAACGGTGCTGGGAACATGGGAAAAGCCACATGCAAAAGAATGGAACTGGACCCCATCCTACACCATAAAGAAAAATTATCTCAAACTGGATTGAAGATTTGAATGTAGGACTTGCAACCATAAAACTCCTAAAAGAAAACTTAGGCAATAAGCTCTTTGACCTCAGTCTTGGTGATGAGTTTTTGCATTTAACACCAAAAGCAAAGCAACAAAAGCAAAAATAAACAAGTGAGACTACATCAAACTAAAAAGCTTCTGCACAGCAAAGAAAACCATCAACAAAGTGAAAAGGCTACCTATGGAACGGGAAAAACTATTGGCAAATCCTACATCTTTGATAAGGAGTTAATATACAAAATATATAAAGAACTCATACAACTCAATAGAAACAAACCCAAACAATTCTATTTTAAAAAATGGGCAGAGGAACTGAATAGACATTTTGCCAAAGAAGACATACGGATGGCCGATAGGTACATGCAAAGGTGCTCATTATCACTAATCAGGAAAACGCAAACCAAAACCACAAGGATATCACCTCACACCTGTCAGAATGGCTGTCTTCAAAAAGACAAGAGATAACAAGTGTTGGAGAGGATGTGGAGAAAAGGGAACCCTTGTACACTGTTGGTGAGAATGTAAACGGGTGCAGCCACTATGGAAACCAGTATGTTCCTGAAAAAATTAAAAATAGAAATACCATATGATCCAGCAATTCCGCTTCTGAGTGTTTATCCAAAGGAAATGAAATCACTACCTCAAAAAACTATCTGCACCCCTGTATTCAGTGCAGCAGCCTTTACAGCAGCCAAGACATGGAAACAACCTAAGTGTCCATCAGTGGATGAATGGATAAGGAAAATGTGGTGTATATATACAGGGGAATGCTATTCAGTCATAACAAAGAAAGAAATCCTGCCATTTGTGACAACATGGGTGGACCTTGAGGGCATTATGCTAAGTGAAATAAATCGGAGAAAGACAAATACCATATGATCTCACTCATATGTGGAATCTAACAAAGTCAAACTTGTAGATACAGAGAGCAGATTGGTGATTGCCAGAGGTGGAGGGGGTGAGGGGCAAAATGGGTGAAGACGGTCAAAGGATGCAAACTTCCAGTTGTAAGATAAGTAAGTCCTGGGCCAGCCCCGTGGCCCAGTGGTTAAGTTTGTGCCCTCTGCTTTGGTGGCCCAGGGGTTCGCCAGTTCAGATCTTGGGCACTGACCTGGCACTGTTCGTCAGGCCATGCTGAGGTGGTGTCCCACATAGCAGAACTAGAAGGACCTACAGCTAGAATATACAACTATGTACTGGGGGCTTTGGGGAGAAAAAAAAAAAGAAGATTGGAAACAGATGTTAGCTCAGGGCCAGTCTTAAAAAAAAAAAGAAAAAAAGCTAAGTCCTGAGGATGTAATGTACAGCGTGTTGACTGTAGTTAACAACACTGTATTGTATGTTTGAAAGTTGCTGAGAGTAGAGCTTAAAAGCCTCATCACAAGAAAAATTTTTGTAACTATGTGATGTGATGGGTGTTAACGATACTTATTGTGGTGATCATTTCTCAGTATACACATATATCAAGTCATTATGTTGTACATCTGAAACTAATATAATGTTATATGTCAATTATATCTCAGTTTTGTAAAAAAAAAAAGCACTTCCCAAGAAGAAGTGGACAGTCTAGATTCTGGGACCAGGCTGTCGAGGCTCACGACCCCAGATCCACTGCTTACTGGGGCTGTGAGTCCAGCTGAGTTGCTTAACCTCTATGTGTCTCAATTCCTTCTTCTGAAAACGAAGCTAGAAGTAGTGCATCAGAGGGTAAATCTCCTAGATAGAGCCTGGCACCCAGTAAAGACTATACATGAGGTGGTTGGCCATATTACTGCAAATGGATTTGAGAGAGGAAGGGTCAAGGCTGACTTGAGGCCATAAAAAAGTTTTCTGTTTTGAGCTCTGAGGAGCCCTTGAGTTCCAGAATGTGTCAGAAGCAGACCTTTAGCACTTATTGAAAGCCTTAAAATGTACCAACCCTTCATGCAGCAGGCCCAGTCCCCCCGTGAATCTGTCCCCCGGAAAGAATCGAGTCCTGTGCAAAGACGTGATGGCGGAGGCACCATGGAGCACTGCTCATCTAACAGCAGGGCGTCGAGTAAATACACTGCTCCATCCATGTGAAGAGACACTCTGAGGCCTTTAAAACGATGTGATAGAACATCTAAATAATATGGACATATGCTTATGACAGAGCATGTCATCAAGTGAAAACCATCCTAAACCATGTTACAATATAAACACACACACACACACTGGAGAATATTCAGTTTTAAAATCCATCTTTCATGTCACTACATTGAGATACTCCAACAAATTTATAGAATATTCCAGTCATTTTTTGCTTAAATTTTCAATTACTTAGGTAATAACAAATACACCATCCTTTAAAAAAAAAAAACAAAAGAAAACATCACAACAAAGTCCCCTCTAATAGCCCGATGTTTAATCCCTGCCCACTCTTCCAATGTGAGATTTAGCCACTGTGTGGTGAGTATCCTTCCAGAATATTCTCTGTATATTTTTACTACATATAGATGTATTCACAGTAAATATATAGAGTACTGTTTTGCATCTAAAGTTTTTGTTTCTGTGCAATTTTATCACGTGTAGCTTGGTATGACTACACCCCAATCAATTGACAGAATTCTCCCATCACCACAGAGCTTTCTCATGCCACCCTTCACAGCCTTGTAGACATGTCCACCCTCTCTCTCACTAATATTTAACCCTTGGCATCCACTAATCTGTTCTCTATCTCTATAGTTTGTTATTTTGAGAACATTATACAAATGGAATCATACAGTATGTAACATTTTGAGATTGAGTTTTTCACTTAGCATAATTTCCTAGAGATCTACCCAAGTTGTTGTGTGTAGCAATAATTTTCTTTTAAGTACTGAATAATATTCCATGATATACATGTGCCACAGATAAACCATTCACCCACTGAAACCTGTTTGGATTGTTTGCAGTTCTTGGCTTTTATGAGTTGGACTACATGAATATTTGTGTACAGCTTTTTGCAGGAACGTAAGTTTTCATTTCTCTGGGATAAATGAGCAACAGTGCAGTTGCTGGGTTGTATGGTACATGCATGTTTAGTTTTGCAAGAAACCACCATGCTTCTTTTGTTAGTGGCTGTACCATTTTATATTTCCACCAGCAATATATGAGTGATCCAGTTTCTCTGCATCCTTCCCAGCATTTGGTGTTATCATCAGTTTTTGTTTTAGTCATTCTGATTGTTGTAGTTTTAATTTGCATCTCCTTCATGCTGACATGTTGAACATCTTTTCATGTGCATACTTTGCCACCTGTAAATCCTCTTTGGTAAAATGTCTGTTTATGTCTCTTGCCCATTTTCTAATTGCATTGTTTGGTTTTTACTGTTCAGATTTGATAGTTTTTTACACATTCTAGTGCAAGTCCTTTGTCAGATATACGGTTTGTATATTTTCTCCCACTCAGTCACATTTTAAGAGTCAGTTTTTGTTTTTATCAAAGTTATTCATGCACGTATTTAAATGGGCAAATAGTTCTGAGACTTGTGAAAATCAGCGAGACTGGGCTCCTTCTCAATCTCTCCCTCCCCAGAAGCAACCGCTTCCAGCTCTTTTAGCTGGCTCTTTTGGTATTTACTGCCACATCACTAAATAACATGCTTATTATTTTCTGATTTTTTTTGGTTTTTGGCATTATCTATTGCCTTTCCACTATGAAAAATGAAGACTTAGCTCTTCTTTACCCTTCCATGCATCCCCATCCAACATATGCAAATAATACAACGTATCCAAATAAATCCACAATCCCATAGGCACAATTCTAAATCCCTAAATTGTTTTCCTAATTGGCCCAACCTGAGCTCACTTGGCAGCAAAACCTGCTAAGTGGCTTCTTCTCTTTCTCCGCATTGCTTAGTGTAACATGCGCGTGTTGCACTGCAGAGACAGAGATGTGTTTGATTAGGCAGTGAGAGCTGCAACTCTTCTGGGGCTCTTCTGGAATAATCGATGTGCTGTGTATTATCAAAAACTTTATACACTGTATTTATTATTTTTTTTTTTAAAGAAGATTAGCTCTGAGCTAACATCTGTGCTAATCTTCCTCTCTTTTGTATGCGGGTTGCCGCCATAGCATGGCTTGATGAGTGGTGTAGATCTGCGCCCAGGATCTGAACCAGCCCCTCCGCTGTATTTCTTAAATTTGAATTCCGAAACATATCTGGCCCAAAAGTTTCAGATATGGGATTGTTGACCTGAATAATTATAATTCAGTTAAATAAATCTTCAGCATTTACATTATTATGACTAGGTGAATAAATTCTATGCACAGGTAAGCCATGTTATGTATGATGATTACTATTAAGGTCAAAACCAGGCAGAATTACTTGTATAGACTAGCGCATTTTAAATTAGGTTAAAGAGGGATAACAAGCTCATGTAATAGGAATTTTATTTGGTGATTTTCCTGTGTGTCCTTTGGCAGAAACTTGAACTGAGCATCACTTCCTTGGCGTGCTTGCTCAAACTGCACCTTCTTGGTGGCACCTTCCCATTACACCCTATTCAAATTCACGTCCCCCTCATCTTCCTGTCTCTTTTGTGCTTTGTTATCTGATATGATATACTCATTAATATCTAAATACTGTATTTTTGGCTTATTTGTCTATGGTCTGTCTCCTTCTCATTAGAATGCCCGCTTCACAGAGGGCAGGAGTAGTACTCTGCTCTGCTGCACACTGTGTCTCTGTCACCTACAGCAGTGCCCAGGCCACAGCAGGCGCTCAAGAGCAATTCGTTTAAGAAATGCATTCTGCTATTTGAAGTGAAGGTACTCATCAAGCATGAGGAAAAAAAGATTCTATTCTAGGAAGAGAAGTGCCACAAAAAGGAATTTTCTTGACTTTTAATTATGCATTTTAAAATTATTACTGCTTTTCTAACAATTTTGACTGAATGTTACTAGACTTAGAAGATAAAAATTGCAGTTTCATTGCAAATGCTATTTAGTATTTTGTTAAGTCAAGAACAAATTCATTATAGTCCTGAATCCATTAATATAATCCTTTTTAAGATTACATTTTGTGACACAAACAGCCATTCAGAACAGGTAGCAGGTGGAGGGGGAAAAAAAGATTACATTTTGTGCATTTCGTGGTGCATATTTACATCTACCTTAAAAACACAGAAAATGAAGAGAAATTAATAGTACATTAGTGGTAGATATTGAAAGGCAGGCACAAAAACACGGGAAAATTGGCAGCAGATTCTACTATTATAGGTATATAAAAATTCTAATTTAATCCTCTAGCACATTATAAATATTACTTAATCTCTAGGAGATTACCTTCTAGCATTTAATGCTAACCATGTGGAGTGTCTTGGCTTTCAGACTCAAGTTCATTAATTTCTTGTAAAAGTAAACATCACTGGTCACTAGCTAAATGAGTGACCTCTCTGGTACAGCCCTGGCTGACTTGAGAACAAGAAAAAATACTTTAGGGGGATGATTTATTGCTACTGGAGTGAGTAATTTTAAACTCTATTTTGGTGCTATACTCCCAAAATGGAGATAAATTTACAGCTACTTTATACTCACCTTATTTCCTTAGAATTATAAAGTGCTTCCCAATTAAAAATTTTAATGCGAATGTTGCTTTACAGTAGAAGATTAATAGAGTGGAAGAGCATTTTAGATAATCTAGAACATCTGGAAACATCTGAAAAGTTGAATTGTTCTAAACTGTTTTGAAAGCGTCTATTTTAGAAACATTTAAAGATTTGCACACAGTGGGTGGTAAGCACATCACGGCCAGGCAGATGTCCAGCAGCTCAAGCCAAGCTGCAGGGACAGACTAGTTTTAGGGTAAAGTAGGCAGAAAGAAAAGTGGCTTTGTCAGAGGCTATAGAAGGTGAAAACTCTCATAAATTTCCTCACCTGACGGTGGATTTACCACTGAGCAGGAGATACGAAGACACACAGGCTGTGGGCAAGGATAAGGTAAGGATGGGGCTTTCCCAAAGAGTTTCTTCATCACCTTGTCTCTGGTTTCTGCAGAGAACGTTTAAAGAAATCCTGACAAATGATTGTGCCACATCCTATCTGCAGATCAACAAACTCTGTGCCAAAACATTTTCTGGGGGATCACCATGCCCTAGAAATGTCATTAATCTGTAACAGGGCCAGGACTTAGGCATTCTGTATGAACAATCTTCTGTATTTGATGTGTTTCTGAAATATACAAAATATTTATACTTACATGTAAAAGCACTAAATTATATCAAACCATATTCTTTATCATATCACAATATCACTTTCCCAATCATACTGAATGTATATTTACATGTTCTTTTGTCTTACACTTTAAAAAATATCTATTATAGAAGCTTCTCAGTTGGTTTAACTCATAATTCTATATCAAACCATCCCAAAATGTATAAAATTGCCCTAACTCTAGGTAATGTCATAATTGAATTGAATTGTAGGATACCTAGTTAGTATCAGAGAATTGTTGTTAGAATGTATTTGGTGTCAAGAAATGTGGGATTTGCTAGAATAGCCCTGACTCATGGAAACATGTTGGGAAGAGAAAGGATGAATGAGCTGGGGTGAGGACCCTTTGGTTTCTAAATGGCCACCTAGTCACTCATGAAACTACAACTGTGCTGCAAACAGTTTCTGAAAGTAAAGTAATCAAGGGAGCTTAGAAATGGCAGGAGACTCATTTCCCAAGGAGTAGTTCATTGGCCACATAAGGAAACCCAAATAGTAAGAAATATACTAAACATACAATCCCTTGGCTATTGTTATCTGTAACTGCTAAAATGAGAGTAAAAGAGAATGTTGGGGTGGATCTTGACCCTGAACTAAGCTCAGGGTTACTGCCACTAGCCTCAAACCTGCCCCCAAAGGGTAAAATTATGCTGGGACAATAGAAAGTACCTCCAAGACCAAGAAGTTAGTCCACGTGCAGGGATGGCAAAACCAAGAAACTAATGAAATCATAAGGTAGAGTGTGAAAGAACTATCTCATTTTGTGGATAGTTATCATCAGCGCCCTGAAGAAGCTTCACTAAAATGGATTGTGAGAGTGACTAATTTAGGGGCAGTATCTCTGGTTTTGAAGGCAGCAGACTGGAAGAGCATGTTTGAGTTGACCCAGGCCCCACTGCTCAGGATGGAAAGGTCATGGATGGCTAAACATGATTTACGCTCACAGCAGGTTCGTCCGAAGGGAACAGCCAGCCTGGTGGACTGAATGAAAGCCACTGGAACATGTGTTTCCCTGCAGAAGGAGGACGTTCCAACGCCCTCTATCAATGCCAAGTGGAACACCCCAGATCAAGCAGCTGATGTGCTTTCTACACAAACCATGTGGGACTGGCTTTATGATGACTGGGACCTTCATCCACGAACATGCTTGTTACCCAGGTCATGGTAAATGCTATGATTAAGGAGGCCCCCTTTCCATGGGCACCCCACGTAACCTTACTGTTGCAAAACTGAACAACAGTCTAAGAAGCCTTATCAGATTTGCTCCCTCAGTTACCTCATATGGGTCTTACAAATACCAAGAACATTAAAGTAACAAGAAAATGGGGAGAGACAGATGGGAGAATCAAGAGACTTGATGGGATGGGAGAATCCAGTGGGGTGGAAATCTTTAGATGGTTATTAAGAAACAGGATGAATAAAATGGACATTGTTGAGGTTGAAACAGAAGTCTTAACACAGCATTATTGAAATTTGGGTCCTCCTGCTGGACCTCCAACATTAAAGTTCTCCCCAAAAGTCTGCTTTATTTATCCCAATTTGGAGGAATTTTAAAAAGTGGAAGGCAAAGATTACAAGAAACTCATCCTGAAAACGCCTGAGTGACAGTAAGGGAAATTAATCAAGATGACAATTGACAAAAGGGCCTCAGCCTCGTGGCTCAACCCCTCACTGGGGACCAAAAGCCTTATGTACAGAAGTGAGTAAAATGGTTAGGAGGTGAAGTTTCCAGAATGGTTTGACCTGGGAGCCCGACACATTGTTGTACTCAAATCTGCTGGTAAAGTCCTAATGGGAGCCACAAATATACTGAGAGGATATAGAGATACAAGAGTTGATGGGATTAAGGTGACAGTCTGGACAAAAACCAGTATATTTGGAGAAGGTTTATGTGAAGTGGTTATAACTCTTTCACCCGAATGTATTATGAGAATGGATACTGTGACTGGAGAACATTGCCCCTATGCAGTGTTATAAAACACAAGGCACGTAAATCCTTCCTTCAAGCTGGATCTATGAGATACGCTAAAGAATGAGTACGGTTGCCCAAGCCCACACACTATACCCAAACACTATAGAATAGAGGCTGGAGCGCTGGTATGGACAATTCTCTGTATAATAGTCCTATGTGGAGTGTGGACTGGAGCTTACGGCAAAAGCCTGTGCACTTCCCAGTGACAACTACTGGAACTTTGGACAAGAGAATTTCCATCAGAAGGGCAATGACTAGCTTGTCACCAGCATTCATTGAAACTGCCCCTGTGGCTGAAGGACATAAAAGAACCTCGATGCCTCAAATACCCATTCTGCCTTGGGTGATGTTGCAGAAAGGCTCTAATGAGGAGGGCAGTGCCCAGGAGGGCCCTGTAATAAAACGGAAACGGTTTGTGCCGGAACATACTGCCAGGGGACGCACGGAGTCACACAGTGCACTCACGAGCAGGGGGACGCTTCTCCCCAGACCTGGCTTTGGAACCGTGGGAGGAGCTGCAGGATTCTATCAGCACTTGGAGGGTGCCCTATCCACAGCTCTCCAGCGACCACCGAACAGCTGCTTGGTTTATGGATGGCAGTTTCAACACGAACAGACAGCATTCTGGTTGGAAGACCCCCACTCTGATCGAAAAAGGTAAAACCAAGTTAGCTTGGTGAGCTGTGTTGCATGCTGTTTACCCTGTGTTTGGAATTTTACCTATTCTGAGGCGCTGGCCAAAGGCATGCTCACAAGGTCAGGCAGAAGGGCAATGGAAGACTGGCCCATTGAAGGAAAGCCCTGTGGGACACGGCCCTGTGGACATCACCATGGGAATCTGAGGGGTGCAGTAAACAGCCATGTCAGTGCCCATCAGAAGAACCCTTCTCAGCACCAAAGGGTGATTAGAACTGACGAGCAGATACCCCAATGCGCTCACTTGAGGTGGCCGCCTGTGTCCATGAAATGAGTGGACGTTGGGGGCTGCAGTAATGCAGAGATGGGCTCAATCTAGACATACTTCTCTTGGGTCCTCTGAGGCACAAAATGCCAACAAGAACTGTTGTGTCTGCCAGCAAGAGACTGCAGATGGCTATGGGGAGATTCCCTAGGGGAAGCGCTTGCACAGAGCTACAAGTCAGAGTGACGCTGCTAGTCACGGATGAACTACAGGTGGGTCCTCACAGGAATACACGCTGACTCTGGACTGGGCTTTGCTTACCCAGTGTGGATGCAAACGCTCAGCACAGTATAAAAGAACCGGAACAGAAGATTCCATGCCCATTTGGACCCCTGAGTCACATCTCTTTAGGCTGAGGAACACGCTTTACAGACCATGATGTCCGACGATGGTAGAGAGAGATCTTCCTCAGAGTAATAGTTTGATAAAGAATTGGAATGGGCAATTAAAGAGTGGTCACATAAAAGGAAGGGAGAGGGAACACAAGCATGAAGAACTGGTCTACGAGTTCACGAGTGTGTACTCACACTCAACATGAGGGAGCACTCCATGGAGGGGGTCCCCACTGGATAGATTCCTCTGCATTTCCAGTGGAAATGCGGAATAGAGGATGTGGGGAGGATGCTAGTGTGACTGTGCAATTCTTCTCATGGAGGGAGGATGCTGGTATGACAAGTATACTTTTTTCTTTCTTTTCCACACCACCTCCACTTTCTTTTTCCTTCTACCTGATGCAGTGGTCCCTGGACCAAGACTGCAACTACATTGCTGGAAGCAGGGATCATTCCTAAGCAACAAACTATAACTGTTTTAAAATCTGCCATAATTTAAAAATTATGTCAGAATTCCTCAGGGCCTGATGGAGTGGGTTGTACTTTCACTCCATCTGGCAATACTGGGGCTAACAATGACTACAGTTATCTTGCCTACTGGCAGAAATAGCCCACTAATTCTGTACCTATGTGAGCCCACCCCGTATGAATGGGAGCAGACTGAGGGGGCACTTGCTAGCCTTGCACTGCTGCCACAGTCTAGACCCGCACGGTGGCCCAACCTCACATCCCTTCCAAAGGTGAACAGGTTTGGGTGCAAATGGAGAGAAGGAATAGCACCCAAGGGTAAAGGAGTGAATAAATGGGTTATACAGCGAGAGAATTCCACTATTAATGCTTGGAAAGAGGCTCAGAGCAAAAGATTGTATTGTCTCTTAGCTCAATTATGCCAGATGCCTGAAAGTGTAAAGCGACAGAGTGCTGAGACCACTCCTTTTGGAACCTGACAAGACCGAATGGAAGCCTGAAAACCAAAGTGTCCTCGCCCTGAGACACATGCTGGCCACACGATATGATGATGGATTGGACTAACTCTTAGAGACTGCATGGGACTCTAGTGATGTGCCAGTATCTTCTGACTCCTATTTTTCAGGTTATATCTACCATAACGTGATATGCTAAAACACTGGCATTGTTGGAAAGATTATAACGCTGATACTGATGGTCAAATGGATTGGGAAATTGAGTTTAATAGCTTTCTATCCTTGCCCCACACTGACTCCTCCAAATGTTGCTGTACCTGTTATGCTCAGTCAAGTATGTTCCTTTTGGTATAAAAGATCCCGTGGTTAAAAACCAGGGGGTAGCCTATGATATAATAAAGAATATATCTGGTCTTGAGGGGGAGTGCCAGTACAGAGCTTCCAAAACCCTTGCAATTTCCTGAGTGATAGGAGTATCTTTGTTACGCTAATGAGTGGATCTTGGGGGGTGTGTGTGTGTGTGTTGTGGGGCTAGCCGGCTGCAGGATGAGGGCTGGTCACCAGGAAACTACATAATTAGAGGGCTAAAACTTTCAGCCACCTGACCTCCAGGAAGAGGAAGGGGACTGGAACTCAGTCACAGAGCCAGTGATTTGTGCCTATGTAATAAAACCCTGATATAAAGTTCAGGACAGGGGCTGGCTTGGTGGCACAGTGGTTAAGTGTGCACGTTCCACTTCTCGGTGGCCCGGGGTTCGCTGGTTCAGATCCCGGGTGTGGACATGGCACCACTTGGCATGCTATGCTGTGGTAGGCATCCCACGTGTAAAGTAGAGGAAGATGGGCACAGATGTTAGCTCAGGGCCAGTCTTCCTCAGCAAAAAGAGGAGGATTGGCAGTAGTTAGCTCAGGGCTAATCTTCCTCAAAAAAAAAATTAATTAAAAGAATAATAAATAAATAAAGAGTTCAGGACAGCAAGGCCTGGGGAAGCTTCCTGATTGGTGAGCACAGTGGCAGCTGGGAGGATGATGTGCCTGGATTTCACAGGAGACGGCATGGAAACTGTGCCTCCTCACTTTCCCCCAGACCTCTCATTTTTCCTAGACCTTGCTCTGTGCTTCTCTTCCATTTGTCTGTTCCCAAGTTGTATCCTTTACAATAAAGTTGTAATTGAAAGTAAAGCATTTTAACGAGTTCAGTGAGTCATTCTAGCAAATTATCAAACCTAAAGGGGGACTGGTAGGAACCCCCAAATTTGCAGCCAAGTCAGACAGAAGTATGGGTATCCTGGGGTCCCTGCTTGCGGTTGGGCAGTCTAGTTGGGGATCTTGTCCTTTACCTTGTGGGACTTGACACTAACTCTGGGTACTCAGTGTCAGAATTGAACTGAACTGTAGGACACCTGGTTGGTGTCAGAGAACTGTTGTTAGAATGTAGGCATATTTCATTATATTTTTTGACTTTTTGAATTGTAGTAAAATAAACATAATATAAAATTTACCCTTTTAACCATTTTTCTTTTTAAACTTTTTATTGAAATATAACATAATATAGAAAACATATATAAACTTGTAGGTACAACTTATAAGTAAACTGCTCAATAGTATTTCACAAACAGAACACACCCTCATACCCAGCATCTGGATGAAGAACAGAATATTACAACACTCCAGAAAAGAAAAGGAGTATGTTGAAAAGACAGGAACACTTGCATAATCAAAACCTGGATATATTAATTAAAATGGAGGTGAGAGAAGTAACCAGTTTCTCATGCATATGCATATATCCATTCACCAGTATACCATTTCCAAAAAACGGCGTCGCGGAAGACTTTCTAAGGAGTATTTGTGTTAATGTTAAAAAGCTTTTGTGGTAATAATAATTTGGGGACATACTGAATTAAGGCTAGTCAAACAGGTTTGTCATTTAAGGAGATTTTCACAAATTCAGACTCCAGGGCCTAGCGCCTGAACATTCTCAAGCCAGAAGATGAATGAGGATTTCTTGCCGATTCTAGATATATTTCTAAAATTATGGTAAAATATATAGAAAATTTACCATTTTAACCATTTTTAAGCATACAGTTCAGTGGCATAAAGGACATTCACAATGCTGTGCAAGCAGCCCCTCTCTCCACTCCCAGAAGTCGTTCATCCCATACAGGAATCCCGAACTTGTGAGATGCTGGCTCCTCGTGTGCCGCTCCCCCCAGCCCCTGGCAACCACTGTTCTTTCTGCCTCAGTGAACTTGCCTGATCTAGGTCCCTCATCTAAGTGGAATCATACAATATCTGACCTTTTGTGTTTGGCTTATTTCACTTAGCATAATATTTTCAAGGTTCATCCATTTTGTAGCATGTGTCAGAATTTCATTCCTTTTTGAGGCTGAATAACATTCCACTGTATGTGTATAATGCTTTGTTTATCCATTCATCTGTTGACAGATATCTTTTTTGTCCACCTTTTTACTGCTGCAAATAACACTGCTATGAACATTGGTGTACAAGTACATGTATCGTTATATATTTTCATAAATTCATCCTCACGTATTTTTGTTGTATAACTAAACTTTTGGAGCACTTTATGATTTAGAGGTGAAATAGAAATTAATGATAGCAACATGTTAAAGAGTCCAATGTTTTATTATCAGCATTAATATTTATTCCTGCTGAAAGATTCAGGGATAAAATAACGGGTAAAACACAGGAATGTAAGCAACATACACAGGTGGATCATAAATATATAGGCCTATTTTGCTAATTATTGGACTAAAAAATATAAAAGATGAAATTATGTCAATGATTTTGTGCTTAGTCTTTCTGAATATACTTTTAGTATTAAATATACAGTAAGTGCTTATACTTAAAGATTTTGCCTTTTTCTTTAGCAACGAAAACATGCTTATCCTTGGTTAATCAGAATTAGCCTCAAAAGGTAGACCTTCTTAAAGGTGAGTACATTAGTGCTTCAGACCTGTATTCTGACTGGACTGGTTACTTGATGATCGTTCTCGTTCTTTAGCAACTTCCATCTCAATTTTGGCTTTGATCTTCTCCCAGTCTATCTGGAGCTGCAATCAAAGAAAGGAAGAAACATGCGTATATAGTATAGGACATTTCTATTTAGCCCAAGGTAAACAAGAGTAAACAAAAATAGACTGTATGACTCCCAAAACATTAGAGAAAAAGACATTAAAGCAAAGTTAAGAATCAATCCTCAAAAAAAAAAAAAATAGGTTTAAGAGTAAGATCAAATAGAACAATTATCACAATAGAAAGCAAAGACTCTCACTGTGATTCAAAAGACCAAAATCTAGTTGTAGCAATTTTATAAAAGGCACAGCTAAACAGCGCCTCCGGGACAGAGGAGAGAAGGTGGGCTGCTCTCCTCCAAAAAGAGGGAAATGCACGGGGCTCTGGCCACCACGCCATGTTTCACATGGGTCAGCTCCAGACCGCTTATTTACCGAGATTCCCATCAGACGCCTAGCTACGAGGAAAGATAGGGAGCCTTTCCTCCCCCTGAGCATATTCTGCAAAAGCAACCCCTGTGCAACAACTCTCAAAGTAATATAAAGACATGGTGGTGGTGAAGACAACGATGAAAAAATATTTGAGGAAGCAGCTGGAAAGCAAAGCTGGGAGACACATAAAAAGAATAACTGAAAAGTGATATCATTTTTATCCGTCTGCTTCCTTTTGACCCATGACGCAGCTCCTCTGCCCCTGCCAGTCTAGCCCTGCCCCTTCCCTAAGCTCGTTAGACTTGTGTTAGAAATGGACTCTGCCCCGAGGTCTATGAAAAATTCCCTTAGGAAAAAGCATTCTACTGTTTAAAATAATTTGGAGTTCACTCACTTAGGAATCTATGTCCTCTCAGGCAAAACAGGGCAAAAATTGGGTCCTAGATTAAACTAACTCTGATTTACTATGTAATAAACCCAAACTCCTGAGACTGAGGCAAAAGGGAATCGCTTCTACCTCCAGGGAGGGGAGTGGAGTGGAGTAAGTGGGAATAAACCAGACTGAGGTACGACTTGCTGCTTGAACAGACTCATCTTAAGTAACTGAGAGATTAATTTAACCTTAACAGGACTTCATGCCTCTTTTATTTTGTGTTGGAAGCTGATGAAATTAAGTATTTGGTTCTTTTTTATTCTAATATCCTTTATGTAAATCTCTATGAAGTAATTTGTGGATATTTTTGGTCACTTTTTAAAAAATAATAATTCCATATACTTGTCTAAAATATATGAGATGAACGAATTAAAAGACTCCCTCTTACTCATAGAAGATGAATGTCTGTGCTAAAATGCAAGTGACAGCTCAGTGAAAGGCAGAGCAAACATTAGATTATTTGGAAGACTCATTTTTCAATCAGGCCAGAACTTCATATTTTTTAAATGGCAAAACAGTCAGTTCTATGTCTAACAAAACATTTGCAAAGAGAAAGACAAAACCTGATGAACGCCTTGGCCTTCTTCCAGCCTTAAATTGACTTACGCATGTTTCTCGAATCAATCACAATAAACCATATATTAACGGTACACTGACTGAACAACTGTTGCTCCGTTGCAGCAGAAGTCCATCAAGTGGACTGATGACATCTATATTACTTACCTGTAGTATAACTGAGGGTCTCAGGGGACAGCTATTCCACCGAGAATAAATGTTTCACTTTCACTTTGGCATTTATCCAGTTTTAGAACAATATTCTACTGATAATTTAGTCATTGTAATAGAGTACTTTCAGTTGTGGGTTTTCCATAAGGATGTACTCAAGCTGTCAAGTGACTTCTACCCTAAAACACATCCTTTCTACTAGAGGGAGTGTCAGTACTATTTGCTACATCTTATTTTAGTTCCTGGTAAATTCTTATTCACACAGAAGTAATTTCAAAATCATACCAAATGGCTCTCCATCCTCTGCCCCATCTCGCTTATTCTCAGCTGGAATCAGCTTCCTGCTTTACAGAGGGTGCCGTGGCCAGCAGGCATGAATTCACTTGATTTCCTTCCTCACACAAAGTTACCTACATCTGTGCCATCCTTGTCTCTTTCCTTTCTGTCTCAGGACAACTTCTTCACATGAAGTCCTCGATTCCATCTTCTTTGACTCCTCTAGAATATACGCCTTCAATTATGATTTACATATTCAATTTCCTCTCTTCACTGGCTGCTCCTCATCATCCTTCCCTCTCTATTCTGTCTCCCTGCAAGCTACCGCCCTCATTCTTCTCATTCCTGACTCTCATTCTCTCCCCAGGCCCCTGTAATGTGTCTGTGTTCCCACTATACTTCATAAACTTCTCACTAACACCACCAGCAAGTGTTTTCATTCCTCAACCCACATACCTTCTCTATACGATGCAATTACTCATTCAACAAATATGTAGTGTTACCATACGCCAAGGATTGTTCTAGGTGCATGGATTAAGCAATAAACAAAAAGACAGAAGTCCCCGTCTTCATAGAGAGATAAACAAAGACAAATAATAGTGGAAGACATATATATATATAATGTCAGAATATATATATGATAGATAATGACATGATAATGATAATTATATATATATTATGTCAGAAGTGGGAAGAGTTTTGGAACCAAGGAAGGAAGAGAGTGAGTGCCAGGGGTGAAGATGGAGGTGGGTGGGCGTTGTATTTCAAATATCGTGATCAGAGAAGGCCTCCCTGGGAAGTTGACTTGAAGTGAAGCGTTTTGTGCGAATAGTAAAGGAGACTCGCGGTGAAAGACTCATAGTAGGGAAGAACTGGTTTTTTCCCTACACAGTAGGGGAAAGACTGAGTTTTTCTAATCATATGGTCAACGGCTACTGCTGGCTTTAAGTAGGAGCTGTAGGTGCCTTCTTCCTACTTTCTTTCCTCTTCCCAAGGTTCCTCTACTTTATCCTGCCCCCTAGGATGCAGCAGGACATTCCACTGTATTCTATCCGCAAGGAGGAGAATCCCACACAGTCTATAGGTTCCACAAAGACAGAAGCCACATCTGATTCAACACCCAGCGTAGTACCTGGCCCAGAGTGAGCACTCATAGATATTTTCTGAATGAATAAAAGGCTAAGGAAATCAACTGGTTCACAGAGCTGGGAGCAAGGTTGGCCCTACTTTGGGATTACAAGTCTCTTGGATCTACATGGCTAGAGGTGAACTCTCTTTCTGCAGTCTGAGCAAATATCTGAGCAGGTGGCCACAATCAGTTCTGCTTTAGGCACTTGGGCAAACTCTCTTGTTCTGGCTCTCCTTGTGAGTTGATATGTAATGGAATGCCTTTATTCTAACTGAATTGACAAAATGTGAGATTCTGGTAGAAATTTGAGAGGCAAAGTGTTAGCCTTCTTTGGTTCTAGCTGGTGAAGTTTACGAGGCTAGGCCCCTCTTGAGGTGCAACCAAGCTCCCTAATTCTGCAAAGAGACAAAGTATCTATTTCTGGCCAATGCCCTTTGTGTTTATATATCTCCCCTGGAGCAGAGGGGGAAGCTGATAGAAGACAAAATTCAGGAGCTAAAAGCGTTTATCCCAGCCGTTTATATTGTTTATCTAAAAATATCAATTAGTACCCAAACTTAACACAAATTGAATATGATGAAAACAGACTGGAGTTAATCAAAACTTGGCTGTAAGATTGCAGAAAAAAAATTTATTAATATAATTATATAGTCAAAATAAGGCTACAACATCAAAAGCGAAAAAGTAATTTTTTTCAGAGATAATGGTACAAATTATTCAAATTTTATCTCATTAAGATGACTATTATATTTACTTACAAAACATATACATTATTATAAAATACTGTATAATACTTACGCCTTCCGCATACTGCACGTATCGTTTATTAGTTTCCTGTTTACCAAATGTCTCCAAAAACTTTTGACGGTAAGCAAGAACTGTATCAACATGTGTTTTGTATTTTACAGCCAATTCAAGTGCCCTATAATGAGAAATGAAACAGATTATCAGCATTGCTTAGATTAGCCTTTATGGGCAGTCGAGTTTTGGGGTGAGAGGAGGGACAAGTGGTCCAGGTTGTTCCCTGCACTCACCCCTCAGCATGGAACATCAGGCCCCACCTCATCCATCTCGCCAAGTCCTATTTACACTGCAAGGCACAGATGAAACACAATCTCTTCTCCCTCACCAGCTCCCCTTGTAGAAATAAATGACTGTGCTCCATAACATTTTATACATACTAGTATTAAAGCACTGGTTACAGTATATTATAATTATTATATTTATGAGTCTGTTTCCTCCACTAACCTATACATTTACTGAAGGGAGATCTGGGTTTCCTCTCTCTTTGGTGAGTACTACACAGTATATATATCGTAAATGTTCACTGAAAAATTCATTGAAATCATAATGAAATTCAAGTGAATGAACTTACCCCCATGGTAAGTGGTTCAACTATCTTAATCATTTTTCTAAGGCTGCAGCAAATTTATTCTGTTCAATACTCAAATACTGATATCTTTTATTATTTTTAAGGTAATATTTTATTTAAATAGATGAGAACTAAACGAATTGCTGAAATCAGTAGTACAAGCAAAGACACAAAATCTACATATTGATAATTTGGAGGGAAATTAAAGGATTAATCCTCAGTTCCAGGCCTATTTTTGTATGTAGGATTTGGACAGCATCTCAGCCCGTAATCCTGGGCATAACTCACATTAGTTGAGTCAGGAGCAATCCAGTAGCGTATAGCTCTCCTACACTGTCCTCTGTCATCTTGTTTTAAAGTATGGGAAATGGCCATCATTATAGTCAAGTACAGTATTTCTCAAGTTCTCTTGCTTTCTAATATGACATACAACTTCTGAATAGGCCAGTCATGATTTATCAGAGCCAGCTATTATAAATCTGTTGTTTTAGACAAGACTGATTACTGACTAGATTTTTGCAACATATGACTCTTCAGAAGGAAAATCTGTTTCCTTCTTAGCATGCTTTGTTTTGACCTAAAGTCACTTTAAAAAGTATTTTAGATATGCTCTGTGTCTTAATTGACAATTGATAGACAATTGAGAGAGAGATTACAGACTTAAAATGAAAAATAAATGAAGTCACATATTATACAAATTATATTGCCAAAATTCAGCAGTGATTTCTTATAAAAAATATATACATATAAACCATATTGCCAAATCTAAGGGCCAGTATTTGCTACCCATCACAAATGCCCCACAAGTTTCCCTCATTCCTCTGTGACTTTAAGTCTTTCAGAGAAAAAGAGGATACACAGAAAAGAATATAGAGGTACTGGAATACAGAGGAACAAAAGTGGAAGAAAAGAGAAGGCAGAAAACAATTCACAGAGGCTCCAAAGATGAGAAATAGAAGTAAAGATGCCTTAATCCTTCTAACCCTTTTGCCTATCGCCCCCTACGTGTCCCTAAGGTTCTGCTTCCATGGTGCACGTGTGAGTGGACACTCCTGTGAAATATTCTTTGGCACCTTAGAAATTCCATTTCCCATTCTTTCTTTATGATTGTATGTGATGGGGGAAGTAGTTCTTGAGTGCTAAAACTAGAGGTAGTCTCAGTGGGGAGTACATACGCATGTATTCTCAGTTGGGGCTTTTCGAAAATTCCAAAGAGATATTTTGTTATGGAACATCAAAGGATTGTATAATATAGAGAGAAATTATATAGAAAGGATAGAATATGATGTCTAATACTGCATTTAGATACTGGATACTAAGTATCATCTATCACTACAGTCATTATTATCAAATATGTATTCATTATCTGATTGAAGAGCAATGGCTAAGGGTAAACATTCAAATGATATGCACTATTTTAAATGTTCTCTTGAACCACATACTGGCTAAGAAATATCTCCTTACCACAGTGAGGAGGGAATTCACTCCAGATTGTGTAAGGGTTATGGGAACAGTATGTCTTTAGCTTTAAAAGGGCTATTTGGCAACCAAACAAATGTGACACTGGAATAAATCCATGTACCTTCTCTGATTTAAATAGAAACAAGTTATATACAAAGATGCTATAACTTCAAAATATGATTTTTTACATAACTTGAATGAAGCAAAATCACTTTATATAACTGGCAGAAGTAGAGAAATTATTTTTATTAATACTTACATAAAGGATCAATATGTATACCTGGAGTTTCTAGTTTCTACCTCTTTTAATTCCAGTTTTTGAGAACAGACTACCACCAAATGCCCAAGTGAACGCCAAGCAGATAACTCACTTACCTACAGGTCTCCAAGGGCTGCATCTTAGTAGGTTGCAGGCAATTTTCAAATTCAAATATGAATGACAGAAGCACAAACCAGCAAGACTGTGCTTCTCAAACGGAATAACACGTCAACAAAATAAAATCTGTTCTCTTCTAAAGGATTTAAACGAGTATTGAAATTCAGGGATCTTAAAAGCAATCTAATATATTTTTCATCCAATACTTAAATTTTATCCTTCTAGAATTCTAGAATATCACCATAATTAATTAATGGATCTGGGCAATGATCATCAACGGCTGCTAACATCACAAAAAGATAGACAACCAGTCATTATGGAAATATAGACAACAATACCTCAGAGGGAGCCTTACCAAAAGGAAAAAAAAAAAGTTAAGCCTAGGGGCCGGCCTTGTGGCTGAGTGGTTAAGTTCACGAGCTCCACTGCAGGGGCCCAGGGTTTCGCTGGTTTGGATCCTGAGTGTGGACGTGGCACCGCTCATCAGGCCATGCTGAGGTGGCATCCCATGTGCCACAACTAGAAGGACCCACAACTAAAATATACAACTAGGTACAAGGGGGATTTGGGGAGAAAAAGCAGAAAGAAAAGAAGAAGGTTGGCAACAGTTGTTAGCTCAGATGCCAATCTTTAAACAAAACAAAATTTAAGCCTAAATCTAATCAGGTTTCTAGATTCAACACCAATTTATAGCTAATTCAAGGGGCAGAGGGACATGTTAAATGACACCACAAAGATGCAAGCACCAAAGTCCAGCCTATTGGAAATCCTATAGGCAGTTTCTGCAATGGGAAAATTGCAAGAAAACACAAAAAGAAAAGGACACTATAGATTAAAAAAAACTTAAGAACATATCAACCAATCACAATGTATGGATCTTTTTTGGATCCTCAAACAAAGCAAAACATTTATGAGACAATCAGAGAAATAAGAACACAAGAGAATTATTGTTAACTTTTTAAAGTGTGACTATGGTATTGTGGCTAGATTTTAAAAAAACTTTGAGATACATACCGAAATATTTACAGGTAAAATGATATGATGACTGAGATCTGCTTTAAAAACTGGCAGGGGAGGGGTGGAGGAGGGGTAGAGATTATACATAACTGTTGAAGCTGAGTGATGGTACATGGGGATTCATTACACTATTCTCTCTACTTTTGTATATGTTTGAAATTTTCCATCTTTCTGTGCCCTCCTGATCTTCTCTGATGAATTCTCCTCTTAAACTAGACCATTAAATGTTGGATTCCAGGAGACATCTGCCTGTTGCACTCCCTCTGCCTTTTCATTCTTTAAATCCTCGTAGGTCATCTTAGCCATCCTCACAGCCTCAACTACTCCTAGAGCCTGGTAATTCCCTCAGTGGCTTCCCTCAGCGTCTAGGACCTTTCCTGGTTTCACACCTGTACATCCCACTCCCTGCTGGACTTCATGAAGTGGACAGAGAAAGGCAACGAAAATTCAACAAATCCAAATTGTCAGACAGCTTAATCACCATCCCACCCCTCCCACATACAAAAAATCTACCACCAAGTAGAGCTTCGGTCTACACAGATACCAAATGTGCCGACACAGACACTCAAGCCCTGCCAGCCTTTCCTGGAATGTGCACAACACTCAAAGTTAAGAAAAGGAAAAACACTATTTGATAATATAAGCCAGTTCTGCAAGTATTAATTTATGAGAATAATTACATACTCACTCCTAGAAAAAAAGGGAAATACATGTGAAGAAAATATACAATCTTTTTAAAAAGACCATTGTCTATATAGATAGGCATGCAAGACGTCTAGCAATTAACTAATTAATCGATCACATAATTTTATCATTCATCCTATGTTTGAATATGTTCGCAGACGGGGATTATTCTATTCTCTAAGCAGGTCGTTCTTTGGATTATGCTGTCATAAGTTGATTCTTATATTGGATCCAACTATCTATCCATGTTACTTCTACATTTTTATCTTAGCCACACCATTTAGAACCAGAATTGTCATCACAGAACTTTGTCCATTTTGTTCACTGCTGTATCCCCAGTGCCTCAAACCTGGCACAAAAGAGACACTCAAAAAATATTTAAAATACGAATAATAGCTATCATTTAGTGAAGGCTTACTCTGTGTCAGGCAGTATGCTAAGAGATTTCCACACACCATTTCATTTAATCCTGCCATAAACATGAGGCTTTTGTTATTATCACTATTTTAAATGTAACAACTGAGGCTTATAGAGCCTTAGTAACCTGTCCAAGATTACAGACCTGGTTAAGTGCAGAACCAGAAATCAAACCCAGGTCTGATTCCAAAGCCCGCATTCCTCTTTTTTTTACCTATTAAAGTCACTTTGGTTTATAACATTATATAAATTGCAGTTGTACATCATTGTATTTCAACTTCTATATAGACTGCACCGTGTTCACCACCGAAAGTCTAGTTTTTATCCATCATCATACACATGCACCCCTTTACTCCTTTCACCCTCCCCCAACCCTTTTCTCTTCTAGTAACCACTAACCTGTTCTCCTTACCCATGAGTTTATTTTCCACATAGGAGTGAAGTCATATGGTAGTTGTCTTTCTCTGTATGACTTATTTCGCTTAGTGTAATACCCTCAAGGTCCATCCATGTTGTCACAAATGACATGATGTCTTTTTTCATGGCTGAGTAGTATTCTGTTGTGTATATATACCACATCTTCTTTATCCATTCATCCATTGATGGGCACTTAGGTTGCTTCCAAGTCTTGGCTATTGTGAATAATGCTGCAATGAACACAGGGGTGCATATATCTTTTTGAATTAGTGTTTGCATGTTCTTTGGATAAATACCCAGCAGCGGAATAGCTGGATGATATGGTAGTTCTAGTCTTAATTTTTTGAGGAATCTCCATGCTGTTTTCCACAGTGGCTGCACCAATTTATATTCCAGCAGTGTATGAGAGTTCCCCTTTCTCCACATCCTCTCCAACACTTGTTATTTCCGTCTGGTTAATTATAGCCATTTTCTATACGTGTGTATGTGTGTAATATCTCATTGTAGTTTTGATTTGTATTACCCTAATAATTTGTGATGTTGAACATGTTTTCATGTGCCTGTTGGCCATCTGCATATCTTCTTTGGAAAAATGTGTGTTCATATTCTTTGCTCATTTTTTGATTGAGTTGTTTAGCTTTATGAAATCTTTACATATTTTGGATATTAACCCCTTATTGGATATATGATTTGCAATATCTTCTCCAAGTTGGTGGGTTGTCCAGTCATTTTGTTGATGGCTTCCTTTGCCATGCAGACTTTTAGTTTGATGTAGTCCCATTTGTTTATTTTTTCTTTTGTTTCCTTTGCCTGAGGGAATATGACATTCAAAAAGATACTGCTACAACCTATGTCAAAGAGTATAGCCTACGTTTTCTTCCAGGAGTTTTATGGACTCAGATCTTACATTCAAGTCTTTAATCTCTTTTGAGTTAATTTTTGTGTATGGTGTAAAATAATGGTTTACTTTCATTCTTTTGCATGTGGCTGTCCAGTTTTCCCATCACCATTTCTTGAAGAGACTTTCCTTTCTCCACTGTATGTTCTTGGCTCCTTTGTCAGAGATTAGCTGTCCATAGATGTGTGGGTTTATTTCTGGGCTCTCAATTCTGTTCCATTGACCTGTGTGTCTGTTTTTCTAACAGTACCATGCTGTTTTGATTACTATAGCTTTGTAGTATATTTTGAAATCAGGGAGTGTGATACCTTCAGCTTTGTTCTTTTTTTCTCAAGATTGCTTTGGCTATGTGGGGTCTTTTGTTGTTCCATATAAATTTTAGGATTCTTTGTTCTATTTCCATGAAAAATGTAATTGGGGCTTTAATAGAGATTGCATTGAATCTGTAGATTGCTTTAGGAAGTATGGACACTTTAAGTTAATTCTTCCAATTTATGAGCATGGAATCTCTCTCCATTTCTTTGTCTTCTTCTATTTCTTTCAACAATGTTTTATAATTTTCAATGTGTAAGTCTTTCACTTCCTTGGTTCAATTTATTCCTAGTTATTTTATTCTTTTTGCTGTGATTATAAGTGGGATTATATTCTTGATTTCTCTTTCTGCTAGTTCATTATTAGTGTATAGAAATGCAACTGATATTTGTGTGTTGATTTTGTACCCTGCAACTTTACTGTGTTTGTTATTTATTTCTAATAGTCTTTTTGTGGATTCTTTAGGGGGTTCTATATATAGACTCATGTCATCTGCAAATAGTGACAATTTTACTTCTTCCTTTCCACTTTGGATCCCTTTTATTTCTTTTACTTGCCTAATTGCTCTGGCTAAAACTTCCAATACTATGTTAAGTAAGAGTGGCAAAAGTGGGCATCCTTGTCTGGTTCCTGTTCTTAGAGGGATAGCTTTCAGGTTTTACCATTGAGTATGATGTTAGCTGTGTGTTTCTCATATATGGCCTTTATTATGTTGAGGTATTTTTCTTCTATACCTATTTTATTTAGAGTTTTTATCATAAATGGATGCTGTATCTTGTCGAATGCTTTCTCTGCATCTATTGAGATAATCAGGTGATTTTTATTCTTCATTTTGTTACTGTGGGGTATCACGCTGATTGATTTGAGGATGTTGAACCATCCCTGCATCCCTGGAATAAATCCCACTTGATCATGGTGTATGATCCTTTTAATGCATTGCTGTATTTGATTTCCTAATATTTTGTTGAGGGTTTTTGCATTGATGTTCATCAGTGATATTGGCTGTAATTTCTTTTTTTCTGTTGCCCCCGTCTGGTTTTGGTATCAGGGTAATGTTGGCCTCACAGAACGAGTTAGGAAGCATCCCCTCCTCTTTAAGTTTTTGGAAGAGTTTGAGAAGGATCGGTATTAAAATTTCTTTGAATGTTTGATAGAATTCACCGGGGAAGCTGTCTGCTCCTGGACTTTTGTTTGGGAGGTTTTCAATTACTGTTTTGATCTCCTTACTACTGATCTGTCCAGATTCTCTATGTCTTCTTGATTCAGTTTTGGAAGGTTGTATAATTTGAAGAATTTATCCATTTCTTCTAGATTATCCAATTTGTTGGCATATATCTGTTCACAGTATTCTCTTATAATCCTTCATATTTCTGTCATATCTGTTGCAATTTCTTCTCTTTCATTTCTGATTTTATTTATTTGAGCCCTCTGTCGTTGTTCTTAGTGAATCTATCTAGAGGTCTGTCAATTTTGTTTATCTTTTCAAAGAACAAATTCTTAGTTTCATTGATCCTTTCTATTGTCTTTTTAGTCTCTATTTCATTTATTTTTGCACTGATTTTTATTATTTCCTCCCCTGTACTGACTTTGGGCTTCATTTGCTCTTCTTTTTCTAGTTCTTTTAGGTATAGTGTTAGATTGCTTATTTGATATTTTTCTTGTTTCTTAAGATAGGCCTGTATTGCTATATATTTCCCGTTTAGTCCTGATTTTGCTGCATCCCATAAGTTTCGGTACGTTGTGTTTTCATTTTCATTTGTCTCCAGGCGTTTTTTGATTTCTTGCTTTATTTCTTCATTGATCCAATAGTTGTTGAGTAGCACGTTGTTTAGTCTCCACATATTTGTTACTTTTCCAGCTCTCTTCTTGTAGTTGATTTCTACCATTGTGGTAGGAAAAGATGCTTGATATGATTTCAATCTTATTAAATTTATTGAGACTTGTTTTGTTTCCCAACATATGGTCTATCTTTGGGAATGTTCCATGTGCAGTTAAGAAGAATGAGTATTTTGCTACTTTGGGATGGAATGTTATATACATACCTATTAAGTTCACCTGCTCCAGTGTTTCCTTTGAGCCCAATGTCTCCTTGTTGACTTTCTGTCTGGATGATCTATGCATTGATGTAAGTGGGGTGTTAAAGTCCCCTGCTATTACTGTGTTGCTGTCAGTTTCCCCCTTTAGGTCTATTAATAGTTGCTTTATATACTTTGGTGCTTCTATGTTAGGTGCACATATTGACAAGTGTTATGTCTTCTTGGGCGAATGTCCCTTTTATCATTATATAATGTCCACTTTTGTCTCATTATCTTTTTTGGGCTTGAAGTCTATTTTGTCTGATATAAGTATGGCTACATCCACTTTCTTTTGGTTGCCATTTACTTAGAGTATCATCTTCCATCCCTTCACTCTGAGCCTATGTTTGTCTTTAGAGCTGAGATGGGGCTCATGGAGGCAGCATATTGTTGGGTCTTGTTTTTCAATCCATCCAGCTACTCTGTCTTTTGATTGGGCAGTTCAATCCATTTATGTTTACATTGATTTTTGATATATGAGACCTTAATACTGTTATTTTATCTTTTGTTTTCGGTTTTTCTATATTCCCATTGTTTCTTTTTCCTTGTATTTCTGTCTGCCATTTCAGTTTGTTGGTTTTCTGTGATGCATTTCTCAGTTTCCTCTTTTTCTGTGATTTGTGACTCTCCTCTGATATTTTTGTTTTGTAGTTACCATGAGGTTTGTATAAAAGATCTCATAGATGAGATAGTCCTTTTCTGCTAATAGCATCTTATCTCCATCAGCCTATGCAGGTTCTGTCCTTTTCCTTTCATGTTTTTGTTGTCACAAATTATCCTTTTTTATGTTGTTTGTTGTGGTTTTACTTATTTTTGATGCTTTCTTTGCCTTTATGTTATAATTAAGTGTTTACTGACCTATTCTCATAGAGAGCTCAATTTTCTGATTCTCGCTGTCTGTTGATCACTTGCTCAAAGCTGCATAAGCTTTTGCCTTTTTGTTTCAGGTAAGAGGACTCCTTTCAACATTTCTTATACGGCAGGCCTAGTGGCGATGAGGTCCCTCAGCTTTTGTTTGTCTGGGAAAGCCTTTATTCCTCCTCCATATCTGAAGGATAACTTTGCTGGACAGGGTATTCTTGGCTGACAGTTTTTATCTTTCAATATTTTGAATATATCATTCCACTCTGTCCTGGCCTGTAGAGTTTCTGCTGAGAAATCTGCTGATAGCCTGGTGCGGGTTCCTTTGTATGCTATTTTCTCTGGCTGCTCTTAATATTCCTCCTTTGTTGTTGACTTTTGGCAGTTTTAATGTAAACTGCCTTGAAGAAGGTCTTTTTGCATTGAGATAATTAGGGGTTCTATTAGCTTTATGGACTTGTATATCCAGTTCCTTCCCCAGTTTTGGGAAGTTCTCAGCTGTTATTTCTTTGAATAAGCTCTCTGCTCCTTTCTCCCACTCTTCTCCTTCTGGGGTACCCATTGTCCTTATGTTGCTTTTCCTGAGTTGGATATTTCTCCATTTTCTTCATTTTTAAAAAATCTTAGTTCTTTCTCCTCTTCCACCTGAATCATTTCTAGATCTGTCTTCAAGCTTGCGAATCCCTTCTTCCATATGGTCTGTTCTATTTCTAATGTTTTCTAGTTTTTTTCATCTCATTAATTGTGTTCTTTATCTCCAGAATTTCTGGGGTTTTTTCAGTTTCAGTCTCTTTGGTGAAGTGCTCCTTCTGTTGATTTTATTCCTGAGCTCATTGAACTGTCTTTCTGAGTTTTCTTGTAACTCACTGAGTTTCTTCATGACAGCTATTTTAAACTCTCTGTCAGTTAGATCGCAATCTTCTGTGACTTCCAGTTTGGTCTCTAGAGGGTTGTCCTTTTACTGCTGTTTTGTGTGTTGCTGTGCTTCCTCATGGTGGGTGATGAGTTCATCCCCTGCCAGCACATTCATGGTGGTACCCGCCTTTCTTCTTTGGGCATGGCTTTGGTTACTTTGATTCTGAGCTGCTTCTGCTTGCATTTCAGAGCCTGCAGTTTCCACCCTCCACTGCCTCTGCCAGAGGCATCGCCAATGCCCTCTTGTGCTGCTTGTGCCTGTGAGGTTGCTGCTGCCTTGCTGCTTATGATGTCCCCGCAGTCGTGGGTGTCACCACTGGGGTCACAGGCTGCAAGCACCTCTGCTGCTTCCAGGGTCGCCTGGGTCTCATGTTTCTCCACTGGCTCTCTGTGGGCTCTCCACGGGCTCAGGTGCTGCTGCCCCGTGCACCACCTGTGCTGCTGCTCCCAGGTTATCTGGGGGTGCTGGCAGTACCATTACCAGAGGCACTCGGTTCATGGGTGTTGCTGCCAGTGAACAAGTCCCGGGGTCTTGTGTGCAGCCCCTGCTGCTGGTAGGGCTGGTGTCAGGAATGCCGCCATTAGGGGATGGGTCACAGGTACTGCTGTGACTCCTGAAGCATCAGGTTGCGGGTGCCACCGCTACTGCTGGGGGAGGGGCAGGGGCTGAGCCACGAGTGATGCTGCTGCTCCTGCTGCCTCTCATCTCTCTCTCCCACGCACTTTTTGAAACCTCAGGTCAGGGAACCACCATCCCTGCTAGAATATCTGTGTTTTGGATGCAGCTCTTGCTTTTGGAAAGTCTGGGGTTGCTGCTGCCTGGGGAGAAGTTGAGGGCTGGGTTGCTGGCACTGCTGTGTTTCCTGAAGTCTCAGATCATGAGTGCCACCCGCCACCCCTTGGGGAGGAGCAGAGGCTAAGCTGCAAGTGCCAACATAAATATTTTCTCAAAAATACTAGTTATAAATATGCTATATTCTTCCCTCTTTCTCATAGAACTCATAGCTTGGTAACACTATATACAACTTTCTATTAGTTGTTTAATATAGAGTTCAAAAAATATTATTCATACTATCTCTTTCCAGACTAGCTACTTTAAATTTTATGAATTCTGAATAAATTGAGGACAAGGACAATGGCTTATTCATGTTTATAAAACCAAAGACATGTTTCATGATCCTTTGTACAGCTAAACAATGACAATGAATTTATATAAATAAAGGAAAGAAACAGAGTGGCTGAATTGTATGAAGTGTCTAGATCATTAGTGCATAAATAAAGAGACTACAGTATGTCAATAACAAAATTAACTATCTGTCATTTTTGTTACTTCTATTCAAGGGAAAGACAGAAATAGGATATCTATAAAAATTCTAATCTAAGGGAACTAGAAATAAGAGGCCTATAATTGGAAGATTTATGGGTCATTTTTGAGTCCAGAGAAAGATAATAAAAGACATTCTGAATGTGGAAACATAAGCATGTCAATTTTATAACATAGTAAGTTCAGGTGTCTATAAACACTACAACCTTGTTCACTGAGATACATACCTGAGAGAATGAGTAGAGAAACCTAATATGTCAGGGAGAAGAGCAGCATGCCACTCTGTCTCAGAAAGCAATCTGTCCCAAAGCCTTATGCTGGGGGAAAGTTACTACTGACCACTCCTCATTACAAATCCTTTCATCTTTCTTCCTTAGCATCACAAATCTCTCTTGGCCCTTCTCTCTGCTTGTCTGACTGCTTTATCTCAAGCTTTCAGTGGATATTTCTTCTTTCACCCATCCCATAAATGTATTTAATGTCTTCTATGCCATACATCCCACAGGCAATTGCATCCACTCTTCTGGCTTCAACTACCATTCATTTGCTGACGACTCCTTAATCTACATCTCCAGTTGAAATTCCTCATGAGCTCCAGCTCCATTAATCAACTACATATTATCACATATTTCTTCACAAATAGTTCAAATCCAACATGCCTAAAACTGAACTCATTATATGCCCTTCCAAATCTGCTAATATTAATACCATGATCTAATTACTGAAATCGGAAATTTGGGAGACATCCTAGACTCTCTTTTCTTCTTCACACTCCAACTACCAACCAATCACAAGTTGAAAGAAGGCATGAACCTTTAATTGCAAACTATTCAAAAATACAAATGGGAATAAATTTTTCAGTGATATTACAAAACTATTAAGTACAATGGAAAATGTAATTTACTAAGTGGTAGACAGAAGAATACATTAAGATCAGTCAGGTTTTAGAATTGATGAAAAATATTTTTATTACCTTTCCCAGTTGTAGAGATTAATATTGATCTGGATGGCTTGATAAACAAGACCAGCCTGAAGAAGTACTATTTCAGCTTCCTGCATGTTCCCACTAAACATTAATATGTGGGCCATTTTTGATTCTTTAGATGGAAGATCTTTTATAAAATTGATGTATTGAACCTTATCAATCTAAAAAAAAAATTTGAAGTGGATAGTAACAGAAATACAATAAATTATGGTAATAAAAAACACACAACATATACATATAAGTAAATATTATTTACTTCACCAATTGCTGCGTAGGCTATTTCTGCAGTAGTCATATCTCGATTAGCAACTGCCATAGCAGCTAGGCAAGCCCACATGGTTTGTTCCTAAAGTGAAAGAGAAGAACAACTATTTTAACTACATAGCTGAACTGCCTTAAACAGTGATTTAAAATGTAATAAAATTCTATTTTAATGAAAAATAAAAAATTACTGAGCATGGCACTGGAAAAACTAATAATTTAATAAATTAATAATGTGGAAATTTCACTGTGGCACTTTGTTAAAATAATAACACATAGAGAACCGCTTTTGAATAAAATTGTTTTGAAAATTTTCATTTCTAATTACCAAAGATTTATTTTTGAATTTATGATATACTTTTACGGTAACTCAAAGTTATAAACTCTCCAGCCTTTTTGATGAGATGTGAAAGAATGTAACTTACCGGGAACCAGAGAAATAGTGAGGTTCTCAGACAATGCTAATATACCAAATTGCCACCAACAACCCATTGTAAGGAAAGGCATCTGAAAGTCATTTCACAAATGTGTATTCTAAGGGATGTTAACCAATGTAAAATAGAACAGTTCTGTGGTCAAATATGTTTGGAAAATACTGGATTCACCAAGTTGGGAAATGCTGACCTAAAGTATAGGTTCTTAAGCTTGGCTGTACAAACCATCTAAGGAACTTAAAAAATACGCCTAGCATCACCCCAGATCTAATAAATTAGAATGTCTGGAGGGGAGAGGGGGAGAGCTTGGGAATCTGACTTATAAAAAAAGTTCCACAGGAGATTTTTATATGTGCCAGTATGGGAAAACAACTCACTTAAATTAAAACTACTTCAGAGAATAAATCACACAGCAACGTCTACCCCCCTGTATCACTCATGTCTTCACTGATTAAAAAAAATGTGATCCCATTTTGTAATTTTTCCAGCTCTTAGCTGTTAGCATTTCTCATTTTGCACGAAGATATTGAGCAAACTAATAAACAATAAACAAATATGGATCTGAAATTTAAGGTACCTTAACAAAGCGACAAAGTCTTACAGCATCTTCCCATTTAGAACTGCTTACATACTCATGGAGAATGGCAGGATACGGTGATATGCTGATGTGAACCAGGGAGCCATCAGCTCTTCTTATAGTTACCTGATTTCCAACAAAACTTACAATATGGGGATTTTTACTAAATTCACTGTTGAAAAAAAGCAAAGTGCAATTTATATTCTGAGCAAAATTTTTCGTATATATTAAATATCAAGAGTTGACTCCTGACATATATATGAAGTCTCCAACCTCCAAAACGCACTCCCAAAAAACTTAACTCCAGGGAGAATGTATATACATTCAAGTAAACATTTGAATCTAACCTGCTATACGCACTCGGAGCAAAGCGTACAAACTTAAACATGGCAAAAATTATTACATATTTGAGAGCTATGCCTAAAAGCATTTGAAACAAACGTTTTTTCCTAAGTCTTCAGGCAAATCACACAAATGATTAAATCACTTAGCTTCAGCTTTTAAAAGTATAAACCATTGAAAATTAAGCTGATTCCAAGATTATTTTCTCATAACAAAAAAGAGTTGAACTTTGAGTAAAGAGACTAACTTCTCTTCATTAATTTAAATACTTTTTAAATGATGCTTCTTTGGTTTTGCTAAGATTGTGAACTTGAATATTAAAAATGAACTCAAAGTATATTTGAAAGTTAAGCTAAGGTTTGGACTTCGAGAAGCTTTTGTATTCCTATTTTGTCAAGGGTGAAAGATCTCCTTGCTATTTCTTTTTTTTTTTTTTTTTAAAGATTTTATTTTTTCCTTTTTCTCCCCAAAGCCCCCCGGTACATAGCTGTGTATTCTTTGTTGTGGGTTCTTCTAGTTGTGGCATGTGGGACGCTGCCTCAGCATGGTCTGATGAGCAGTGCCATGTCCGCGCCCAGGATTCGAACCAACGAAACACTGGGCCGCCTGCAGCGAGAGCGCGCGAACTTAACCACTCGGCCACGGGGCCAGCCCCTCCTTGCTATTTCTTAGAGAACTTAGGAATATAAATACATTTAATTTTCTGACACATAAAAAAATTTTTAAAACTTTTCAATCTTATATATATTTTTTCTATCTTTAATATTAATTTAAAAATTCAATTCTAGAGACACATACATTCCTGCAAGTCTTAGGGTCAATAATAATCTGGGACAGAATAAAGGTTGTCACAAGGTTGTGTATCATTGAAAAAATTTGAGTGCCTATACTAAAATCACTAAACAACATTGAAAAAAACTACCTGACTTACTATTAAACAACATTAAGCTTGAAAACTATGTTCATATAAGGAAAATTGTATCATATAAGGAACAAACAAATAAATATAATAGTATTATACGACGCTTTCAACTTGATTCCATTACTTAAATCTCATTAAGCTACCTTTAGCTGAACAATTTACTTAGTTGACTGAGTAAAGTGAAAGATAACCCTGCAGGATTGCAATTAGAGGCAAAGACATGACATTCTATTAGAGTTTTAGTTACCACAATAAACAATTCTACGCAGTAAAATATTACCTTGCATCCCTTTCAAATAATGTTTTAGGCAAAATGTCTCTGTCCACATAAACCGTATTGGGGTAATACCACACTGTAAAGCGAGTATCTTGAAGTCCACAAAGGATATTGCAAGTATCACTCCATGCCAAAGTATGCACCATTGTTCCTTATTTTAAAAAGAATGTTAATGTACTATTAATTCCACTATAAAAGTATTAAAAATACGTATTTAAAATCAGCTGACATACAAGACCCCATCTAATTTCTGGTAGGTATGAGTCTATTTTCTGATCATACAATGGTGAAAACAAATGCAAAAATTCACATAAGATTTTATGGAAATATTTGAATATTATACCCAGAACCATTATATTTTTAATTTGCAAGTCTTTCTTTTAATGCCAATTTAGCTGTAGCAGCTAAAGACTTGCTATTAAAATAGAGTTAAGTAGTTAAGAAATATTATGAGACCAAACCGCTATTCACAGATTCATTCAAACAAGTAAGCTATTTAGTATAATATATGACAGACCTAAAGAAAACTGAAAGTAATCCAAATTTTAAATGTATTACAATTATTTTACCCAGTTTGATAATTTGTTCTTCCTTCCCAAATCGTTTCACTGAGGTGATATAGAGATCTCTATTTTTATCAATGAAAGCAATTTTTCTATCATTGGTAAGTCCCTTTTGATCCAGAGCAATTTCCAAAACTTCATTCTAAAATTAAAAAAATAAAAATACTGGATTAGCTTTAGTACTTGACATCAAATCATTTTTAATTATTTAATTACAAGACTATTTGTTTGTTAAAGATCAATTAAATACCACTCCTCTACTTATAATGATAAAATGTCTATTAAATAATTTTGAACTGCTAATATACTAATAATTCAAAAGCAAGAGTGTAGTTACTTTTTTCTTTTTACAAGGGAATGATGTCCCTTAAAACACTATAAAATACTGTATGTTTTGAAACTCTGTAAGCTGAGAAACACTTCTCTCTGTCTTCCTGCCCTTCCTCTGGCGGAGAGGGTGGAAAGGGTAAGGCAAGTCTGGGTATCACACGAGAGATCTACTTTATTAGTAAGTTCATCATACCAAAATTTACTCTAAGTAGTTTGCCTATATTTTAAAGATCTGTAAGAACAGATTTGTGGAAATACATTATGCTTTTAGAGCCTTAAATTTTATAGATTCTTTCACATTCATTTCAGGTGAAACAGGAAACAATCTTGTGACGTACGTATTATTATACTTACTTGGCAGATGAGAACACTTGAGATCCATAGCCATTAAGGAATTCTGCTCAGAAAAAGATGGTAACAAGCATATCTAGAATTTACAACCCAGACTTCTGACTGCAAATTGGTGCTCTGTCCACAATAGCAAAGTATTTCTGGAATATTGCATTAATCTATTACACTATTGTAGTAGCTAGTGAAATAAATTTCCTTAAAAACTTGGAAATGGTTCAGTGTGGATTCATTTCAGTTCAATCCAAGAAGGATTTATTTACTGCTTACTATGTCTGAAGACTTGCTAGGATCTGTGAATTCAACAAGAATCGTGATCATACTGCCAAGTTATCATATCTAAGTATTCTATCATAACACCTTTAAAATAACAAAACAAAACACATTTATAGCCTTACCCAAGTCAATGGATCAGGATAAGCCATACACCAGCTCATAACACATGTAAAAAAAAAATCTTCTCTATGGTATTACAGAATACCACAGTTTGTGTCTTAAGGAAGAAAAGAATTTTCTTCCATCTATATCAAGATATGCATGAAATATAACTCTAGGTATTTTCAAAATGGAAACTTTTCAGAGAAACTGATCTTTACATTAATGAACTGCTTATCATCACCATCAAAAGTACCTAGAATATTTTTCTAAATACTGTTAAACAGATATAATTCTCCTAAGAAATTCGAAATCAAAGATGGATAATAATGACACCTATGTACACAGTAAAGGAGATGTGTCCTCCTTCTCATTCCCTCTTCATTGAGCAGGAATTCCCCATTTTCCTGTTGTCCAGTTCTACCACGTCCACTTTTGTTCTGTTCCTTCTGGATCACTCATTACAACAGGACATGGAATCAGCTTCAAGTTCATTTGAACTTTCTTCCATGCCCTACACTAATATTCATTTAATGAAAGACAAACTTGAGTTCTAGTTTTGGCTCTGTTATTCATTGGGAAGATCTTGGGTTTTAGTATCTTCATATATAAAGTGAAACAGATTAAGTGATTTTTTTCCATTATTCTATAGAATATAAAATTTTAAAATCCTTTTCAGGGGGCGGCCCAGTGGCACAGTGGTTAAGTGCGCACATTCCACTTTGGTGGCCCGGGGTTCACCAGTTCAGATCCCGGGTGCGGACATGGCACTGCTTGGCAAGCCATGCTGTGGTAGGCGTCCCACCTATAAAGTAGAGGAAGATGGGCATGGATGTTAGCTCAGGGCCAGTCTTCCTCAGCAAAAAGAGGAGGATTGGCAGCAGACGTTAGCTTAGGGCTAATCTTCCTCAAAAAAGTAAATAAATAAAATCCTTTTCATTATATATAAGGAAAAGAGATAAAAATGTCCTGTATAACTGAGTGAAGTAGGAGATGAGGAAGCCCCCTCCATTCTTATAATAATGAAATGGTAAATTTCTTACACTTAGGAAAAGAGTTCTGGAAAAAGAATGATCACATTAAAATAAATGTTTATTAAATCTTATTAAATGACTCTCATTTAAAACCTATTAACAAATAATGACTGCATCTTAAAAAGCTGAGAAATTTATTCCCTTTTCATATGCTTAATCCTACTGAAAAGGAAAAGTTGTGCTTACATAGCCTTGACTTTAAATGATTATAATGGAGAGATTGTGGAGAAACAGGGCATCTCACGTGTTACTAGTGGGAACATAAACTGATACAATCTCTTTGTAACGGAACTTAACAACAATTATTAAAATTACAAATTTTGCATATTTTTGCTCATATCCTTTGACCTGGCAACATTTCAAAAATTTATTCCACAGATTCAGTAACACATGTGCAAGAAGATATACATGCAAGGTAAGTCATCTTGGCAACACTATAATAGCAAAAGACTGGAAACAACTTAAATGTCTGTCACTTGGGCACAGGCTGAATAAATTCTGGTACACCCATAAAACGTTGTACTATACGGTGGGAGGAATAAAGGATTGGGAAAGCACTTTATGTATTGATACGGAAAAAAGTCTCCAGAAATAGAGTGTTGTGTGAGAAAAGCAAGGTACAGAGCTGTATATTACATTTTTTAAAAGAGGGAGAAAAGAACATATACGGGTTTTGTTTGTATATGCACTAAAGATCCCTGGAAAGATACGAAGAGATTAATAACGGTGGTTACTTATTTGGTGGAAAGGAATTGTATTGATGAGGAACAGACTTAGTAGGAAGACTTTTTCACTGTATACTTTTTTATGCTTTTTCATTTCTGAACCACATGAATGTATCTGTTATTCAAATTTAAAATTAATAATTACAAAAATAAGGAAATAAAATATAAAGTAACACTTCACTAGGAGCATTGAACAATAAAGTTAAAAGCGTCATTAGACCATAATATATCACTTATTAGAAGGATAACTCAGTAATATGGGCTCCTTTGTTTATTTTAAGGCTAAAAATCAGAAACCAATAAACAATTCACAAATCAGGGTCTTTTTGTATTTCTATAGAATTCTTTTTCAGTTTAACTACAGTCTTAAAACCTAAGAAAATGCTGGCTAAGGACAGGTCAATGGGAAAACTGCAACGTATTTAGAAATATAAATACATTTTTATTCACTGATAGGTGCTAAAAGTTTAACCGAGAAAGAACATTTTATAGAAAAGCAGTAACGAGCCTGGACGATAGACACACAAGTCAGACTCCTTACTCAATTAATTTGCTAATATAGCTTCCTATTACAGAGCTTACTAGTGCTGAGGCTTCAATTACGACATTTTTAGGTAGAATACTCTATGTAGAATGCACACTCGTTTAAATATAAAATTAATTTCTATGTTTTCTTCCTTAAAATGAAAACATTAATTTTAAAAAGAAAGTAAATAAATAATGGCTATTTATATTAGAAATACCTAACGTCCATTACCTTATGTGAAAGAAGCTTCCCATCACCTAATGGTTTTCCAGTTGATGCCTCAAAGAGAAAGATTACTTGAAAAAAAGTAAAGCATTAGTTAATATATTATAATAGAATTTTTACTGGCAAATTTCAATGGAGTTATCAGAATCCTAATGGAAACATAGAATTAGAATTATTATTAATGGTATGGCATCAATGCTCCACAGGATCAACAATGGCAAATACAAATCTGAATGTAATTTGTAGTTTTCATAAATCTGATTTAGACCAATATAACATCACAGACAGTTATATTTCACAAAGGAAAAATGTGTTGAGTTTCTACTCTAATACCAGGCAATGTGTTATTGTTCTCCGTGGTCAGTATACTATTGTGGTATAACAAATAACCTGTCTGGTCTTTGTCCTGGGTTCCTGGCAGGGAACTTCAACAAATCTTGAATTTCCTGAGTGATAGGAGTGTCTTTGTCATGCTAATGGGGAGAATCTTGGTGGGCCCCTGGCTGGCTTCAGGATGGGGGCTGGTCCCCAGAAAGCATGTGATGCAAGAGTTTGGACTTCCAGTTCCCTGACCTCTGAGGATGGGAGAAGGGGGAAAATTGAGTTCAACCTCATAGCCAATGATTTAATTAATCATGCCTATGTAATAAAACCCCATAAAACTCTGGACCCCAAAGCTGGGCAGCACTTCCTCACTGGTGAGCACCGTGATGTGCTGGGAGGGTGGTGTGCCCTGATTCCATGAGGAGAGGGCACAGAAGCTCTGTAGTGCTTCCCAGGCCTCACCCTATGTGTGTTCTTTATAATAAAACCATAACTGTAAGCATAGTGCCTTCCTGAGATCTGTGAGTCATTCTAGCAAATTATCCAACTTGAAGGGGCCACAGGAACCCCTGAATTTGTAGCCAGTCAATGAGAAAAGTGGGTGGCCTTGGGACTCTCTGAGACTTGCGGCCAGTATCTGAAGTGAGGGAAGTCTTGTGGAAGACTTTGCCCTTAGTTTTGGCATCTGTGCTAACTGCAGGTTGTTAGTGTTAGAAATTAATTGTAGAAAACTCGGTTGGGGTAAAAACGAAATAGCTACTGTCAGGAAACTTGGGATGCACGAGACCAACCTTAACTCACTGAAACATATGGTTTGGAAAGAGAAAGGACCAAACGGCAGGGGATGAGGAACCTTTGATTCTTGAGATGCCACAGGAGACAGCAGCTAAGTTGCAATTGTAACCACAGGCCCTCTATCACCAGTTCAACTGACCCCATCTATCAACAGAGTAATTGACAGTTGTTTTTCAGGAACTGAGAGTCGATCTCTTGTCCAGTTCAGGCCTGTTGAGACCACCAACCCATCAACCGGGCCTGCATGAAGGCCAAATAAGTGACCCTTTTGACGTCAGGGAGCTGAAAACTCCACCCTCAGGTCATACGAACACCACCATTTTGTGAACACACGTCCTGTGAAGAGTCAGGGAGCTTGACTGTGCTTGCGCAGATCATCAGTCACCCGGCTTCCCCTCACCTCCAGTCATCTAGGTACACACTTCAGACCACCCTGCCCTTTTATCCCATAAACTTTGCCACAAGCCCTGGAGGGGCGGACAGATTGGAGAGCTTTGGCCTCCTGTCTCCTTGCGGGTCAACCCTGCAATGAAGCCTTTTCTCTTCTCAAAAGCGGCTGCCATAATGATTGGCTTTTTTAATGGACACTGGGCACAGAACCGCTCTTTGTGCATTACATAATCAGCTGATGGAGTTAAAAGTTACCTATAGAATTCTGAGATGATAGCTCTATCTCCTGGGAAGGTGACTCACTAATGCATAAGAAAATGCAAAATAACAAGAAAAGGAAACACGCAATCCCTTGGTTATTATCATCTCTAATAGCTAAAAAAAGTAAGAGATTGGCCCAATATAGATTCTGGCCAGTCTGAATTACAGCCTTTAGTCTCAGAGCCCATACTGAAGGAATGTGTTAGAGAAGATCCTAATTCTGGTTGGCTTGAGGTACAGCCACTATCCTCAGAGCCATTTCTAAAGGAAAAAGTTACACTGAAACAAATCATGAAAAAGCCTAAAATAATTCCCAAGAAAATGGCAACAGACAGAGGGGAGCATCAAGGCACTCATCCCAGCAGAGTGGAAATCTTTAAGTGGTTACTAAGAAATGCGACGAATAAAGCAAACACAGATGGGGTAAAACACAGAGGTTGGGGGAACTGATGGAAGTCCCTGCTCGTTCCCCAGCACTGGAGGGCTCCAAACAAATCTGCTTTATTCATCCTAGTTTGGAGGAATTTGGAAAGCTGCAAGGCAAAATAGCAAAGAGATATCTCACCTTCAATTGCCTGGGGCTATGGTTCCCCAATTTAATCAAGATACCAATTGATAAAAAGGCCAGGATTCCCGGCTCAACACCCTGCTGGGGACCAAAGGCCTTATCCACAGGAATGGGCGAAATGGTCAGGGGGTGGAGAAGAGCAGTTTCTAAGACTCAGTGACATGGGAGTCCCATACACTATGGTACCAAAACCCATTGGTGAAACCCTAATGGGGGCTACAATTCAACCGAGAGAATACAGAAATGCAAGGGTTAATGGGGGCTACAATTAAATTGAGAGAATTTCAGACATGCAAGGGTTAATGAAAACTGGAGTGTTTACACAGGCTTTATGTGAAAACACTGTGCTCTACCTCAATGTTTTATGGGACTGGACGTTATGTCTGACTAGGGGACACTCTCCCTACCTAGTATTGTAAAACTAAAACCTGTTGGCAAAGTCCTAATGGCAGCCAATTAGACTGAGAGGATAAAGAGATGCAAGAGCTATTGGGATTAAGGTGAAAGTCTGAATGAAAACTATGTGAAGTCGTGGTATCTTTTTTTACCTGAATTTTATTATGAGGATGGATATTGTGCCTAGCTGGGGAATGTTTCTCTTATCATGTATTGTAAAACAGAAAGTGTGAAAAATCTGCCCTTCAAACAATGTTAATTGGACATGCAAAATAGGAACGAATGAGATTGCCAAACACACACAGACCTTTAATATCACATAGTATTGAAGAGAGGCTGGAGCGCTGGTATGGACGAATTCTCTGTATAATAGTCCTATGTGGAGTGTGGACTGGAGCTTACGGCAAAAGCCTGTGCACTTCCCAGTGACAACTACTGGAACTTTGGACAAGAGATTTTCCATCAGAAAGGCAATGACTAGCTTGTCACCAGCATTCATTGAAACTGCCCCTGTGGCTGAAGGACATAAAAGAACCTCGATGCCTCAAATACCCATTCTGCCTTGGGTGATGTTGCAGAAAGGCTCTAATGAGGAGGGCAGTGCCCAGGAGGGCCCGTAATAAAACGGAAACGGTTTGTGCCGGAACATACTGCCAGGGGACGCACGGAGTCACACAGTGCACTCACGAGCAGGGGGACGCTTCTCCCCAGGCCTGGCTTTGGAACCGTGGGAGGAGCTGCAGGATTCTATCAGCACTTGGAGGGTGCCCTATCCACAGCTCTCCAGCGACCACCGAACAGCTGCTTGGTTTATGGATGGCAGTTTCAACACGAACAGACAGCATTCTGGTTGGAAGACCCCCACTCTGATCGAAAAAGGTAAAACCAAGTTAGCTTGGTGAGCTGTGTTGCATGCTGTTTACCCTGTGTTTGGAATTTTACCTATTCTGAGGTGCAGGCCAAAGGCATGCTCACAAGGTCAGGCAGAAGGGCAACGGAAGACTGGCCCATTGAAGGAAAGCCCTGTGGGACACGGCCCTGTGGACATCACCATGGGAATCTGAGGGGTGCAGTAAACAGCCATGTCAGTGCCCATCAGAAGAACCCTTCTCAGCACCAAAGGGTGATTCGAACTGACGAGCAGATACCCCAATGCGCTCACTTGAGGTGGCCGCCTGTGTCCATGAAATGAGTGGACGTTGGGGGCTGCAGTAATGCAGAGATGGGCTCAATCTAGACATACTCCTCTTGGGTCCTCTGAGGCACAAAATGCCAACAAGAACTGTTGTGTCTGCCAGCAAGAGACTGCAGATGGCTATGGGGAGATTCCCTGGGGGAAGTGCCTGCACAGAGCTACAAGTCAGAGTGACGCTGCTAGTCACGGGTGAACTACAGGTGGGTCCTCACAGGAATACACGCTGACTCTGGACTGGGCTTTGCTTACCCAGTGTAGATGCAAATGCTCAGCGCAGTATAAAAGAACTGGAACAGAAGATTCCATTTGGACCCCTGAGGCACATCTCTTTAGGCTAAGGAACACGCTTTACAGACCATGATGTCCGACGATGGTAGAGAGAGATCTTCCTCAGAGTAATAGTTTGATAAAGAATTGGAATGGGCAATTAAAGAGTGGTCACATAAAAGGAAGGGAGAGGGAACACAAGCATGAAGAACTGGTCTACGAGTTCACGAGTGTGTACTCACACTCAACATGAGGGAGCACTCCATGGAGGGGGTCCCCACTGGATAGATTCCTCTGCATTTCCAGTGGAAATGCGGAATAGAGGATGTGGGGAGGATGCTAGTGTGACTGTGCAATTCTTCTCATGGAGGGAGGATGCTGGTATGACAAGTATACTTTTTTCTTTCTTTTCCATGTCACCTTTCTTTTTCTTACAACACAGTGGTCTCAGGACCAAGGCCGCAACTACAAATGCCAGAAGCAGAGATGATTCCTAGGCAAGAAATTCTAACTACACTTTTAAGTCTTTATATGTGAATTTATAATGGCCTGATGGGGTGGGTTGTTCTGTCACTTCATCTGGCAAATTTGCAGTTAACAGTGAATGCAGCTATATTGCTTAATAGTAGAGACAGCCCACTGGTTCTGTATAAATGGAAAGAAGGAGAAATGACAGTTGAGAATAAGGAATGAATAAATGGGTATGCAATGAGGGAAATTCAACATCACACTAATGTTTCAAAAGAGGCTCAGAGCAAGAGATGATATTGTTTCTTAGTTCAAGTATACCAGATGTCTAAAAAGGTGAAGCCATTCGTTGCTGAGACCCCACCTGCCTTTGCAACCTGACAAGGCTGAATGGAATTCTACATATCTGAGCGGCCTCGCTCTGGAAGACGTTTTGGTTACACAATGTGATGATGGACTGGATTAAGTAATAATCACTAGTGGGACTCCAGTGATATGCCAGTGTCTTTTGACTTCTATCTTTCAGTATGGAGCAAAAGTGGCATGGTTGGTAAGACTGTCATACTGATGGTCAAATGTCTTAGGAACGTCCGAGTTAAAAGCCTCCTCTCCCTACCCCACAGTGGCTCCTCCACACGTGAAGCAGGAACAACCCTTTGCTGTAAGGGATCCATGGTCAAAGGCCAGGGGATGACCTGCGATATAAGAAATCATTTATTTGGGCTTTGTCCTAAGCTCCTGGTAGGGACCTTCAAAAAGTCTGGAATTTCCTGAGCGATCAGAGTGTCTTTGTACAGAGTGAGGTGACTCTCACTGGGCCCCGAGCTAGCTTCAGGGCAGGGGCTGGTCGCCACAAAGACCAAAGACAGGATTAGAGGTTGGGATTTCTAGCTGTCTCCCAAATGCTGACCTCTGGAGCCTGAGTTCAATCACATGGCCAATGATTCAATTGATCATGCCTAATCAATCATGTAATAAAACAAAACAAGAAAACCTCTGGACACCAAAAGCTCAGTCATCTCCCGGTTGGTGGACACACTGACATGCTGGGAGGGAGGGAGGCTGACCTGATCTCAGGAGGAGAGGGCTCAGACGTTCCCAGGCATCACCCTAACGTATCCGTTATGATCAAACTACAATCACAAACACCAAAAAACTTTCCTGAGTTGAGTCATTCTAGCAAATTGTTGAACCTGAGGTAGCCATGGGAACCCCTGCATGTGTAGCCAGTTGGTCAGCAGTACAGGTGGCCTAGGACCCCCTGAGACTTGCAGCTGCTATCTGAAGCAAGGGCAGTCCTGCAGAGGACTTTGCCCCTGTGCTTTGGGGCCTGCACTAACTCCAGGAAGTTAGCATCAGAACTGAACTGAGTACACCCAGGTGGGGTAAAAACAGATTAACTACCAACAACTGAGAATCTCCTTAAGTAATCAACATTATATTACAAATTGAAATTCATGGCCTTACTGTAGAATGCTTGACTTAAAGCTCCACAGCACCAGAATCTTTGGCTTGGCTCAGAACTTTGGATTCAGGTTGGAGAGGTTTTAAAGAAACTTGATTTGTCACAAACACTTGCTTTGGGAGCTCAGCTGGCTTCCAGTTTGAGAATTTCCCTGAACTCCTGAGGGAAGGTTCCAGAACTATCCTCTCCATATCTTCAGTAAGCCCCTTAATTGTTAAGAATTATCTTAGGAAGTCGAATACATGCAAATTAGATGCAGTTTGTAAAATAACTACTTTTTAAATTGGATCACAATTATTTTAGCATTACTTCTAAATTACTTTTCTTTTGAGAGTTATTGCAATGATTTCTTTTCTTAACTGATAGCTGAGGGAAATAGCTCCCCTATTGAAATTGGGCAGATATTTTGAAGTTAAATATTTTCCATAGATTATTGAGAGTTGGTTTTAAGACAGACAAAACATTTGTTTGGAAGCCATGAGGTAGATATGAAATATTCATTGAGATAACATAAATTTTTAAAAATGAAACCTTTGGGAACTTTTGTTGTAATAGCTCTATTCGCTCTCATTTCTCTCCAGTTACTTGCCCTCCCTGGCCCTCAGCTCCCACCCTCTGATTTCAGGGGAATGGGTATGTGGTGCTCACACCACTCCACTCCTACCACATTCTTTACCTATACATTCTCATTCTACCCGCCCAGCTTTCCCCAAGACATTATGCGATCAACTCGCCTCACTCTCTTCTGTACCTTTACCTACTCCTTTTTTTCTGGTTCATTCTCAGTATACACACACTTTGAAGTCACCTTCACTAAAAAGAAGAATTTCTCCCCCACTCTCAAGTAATCTCTTAATTCCTTACCTCTCTTTAATGCTAGACTTTCTGAAACAACAGTCATTTCAGCTTTTACAACTCCTACTCACTCTTCAACCTATTACAACTTGCCTTTCAGCCTCACTACAGTGATGCAAAGGCTCTTGTGTGGATCACCGATGACCCTATGTTGTCAAATCAAGGAGTATTTTTAGTCTGGATTTCCCAGCAGCACTGGATGCTCCCGACCATCTATCCTTTTCCCTCAAACTCTTATGTGGGCTACACATAAGTTTGCTCCTGACTCTCTCCTATTTTGGACCATGCCTCATTCACTTTCCCTAGTTGCTTCATGTCTGGTGACTCTCGTTCCTAAGATTTTGTTTCAGATCACCTTTTCACACTAAACACTTTCCCTGATTTCATCTACTTTCATGACATCAATCTTATCTAAATAACGGTAATTTAAAGTTCTCTATTTCCAACCCCACCTTTCTCTGATGTTCTGAAGTAGGTCAAGTTGTAAAAATTACAAAGGACGTTGTATTGAAGAAGCCGGGAGCAAATGCTCCCTCTGCCCCCTTCTCTGTTTTACCAAAGGCTTCTCCTAGTCTCAGACATGACAGTGGGACTGGTAGCTGTTCTGTTCTCTTTTAAAAAGATTGTCACGGGGGAGAGAGGGAGATTGTTGGAATGTTTTGGTGATTCCCTTTAAGTGATTTCCAAATTACTCCAGCCCAACATTCATTCCAGAGTAATTTTATATGCCTGAACATTCACATAGGATTACAAACATGAAAATACAGAAATGACATAACAAGACAGAAGTGGCACAAGTAGTCAGCAAAAAATTGGATACTTAGACACATCATGAAAATACTAAGATATGTTTAAGATTATAATTAAATTTCAGACGATCACACTTTCAGTATATTGATTATTAGCTATTAGCAAATCTTAGGATGTTAAGTTTGAGGTCACTGGCTATATTTACAGAGGAAATCATGTCATAACAATAAGTTATGTTCTAAAATTGCTGAGAAAAATGAAAAAATATTGTAACAGAATTTTTAATTAAGTATAGAAAAATGCTTTGGGCTTGGCTAAATCCAGTTATTTTCCTAGTGATACAAACTAACACCACTTTTTTAAATAAAAGCCTTCCACCCTTTTCCTGAGTGCACATTTTACAAAGAGCTGGAGGTATATGGATGGCCTTGTCTACTTCTTTCCCCAACTGTAAGTGGCCCTGATCTACAGGAGGCTGGACCTGTATTTTAGTGTTAGGATGCAACAGAAACCAGCGGAAAGAACAACTAAGGAGCTGGGAGCTGAAAGAGTTGCTTCTAAACATAAGTAACTGCTCTCTCACTTCTACTTCCCCGATACCAGACACTTGTTTCAAATAGTCACCCACACTAATATCATAGCTTATCTGTGCAAGGCGGATGGGGAGAAGAAGTCAAAACAGTACCTCTACTATTTAATCAAGAACCCAAAGGGGTATCTGAATCCATCTAAAATGTATTTATTGAGCATCTACTATAACAGAGTACTGTGGTTGGTACAAGAATCCTGCCTCTCAACAAGCTGCCAAATTAGGGAGGAATTACTGAGTTCACATGTGGATGGCCCCCTTGAAAGGAAATTTTTCAGGTTAAAGATTCCAGGTACTTCAATTGTGTTTTCTATTGTTAGCATATACTTAAATTTAGCCACCAATGAATACTAGTTTCTTTATAAAGGAACATAAGGAAAATATTTTCCCTCTCATTTTATATCATTTCTACAGTAAATTTGTTTTAGTTCTTTTCATTTTCTGTTTACAGCAAAATGGAATTATATGATTATCCTGTTCAACAATCGTAAGTAAAAGATAATTTACTGGCAGATAAATCCATATTTCTGAAAATGTTCATAATTCTTTCTAGCTCTAAAGTTCTATGAAATATCAAAGAATTCAAGAATAATGAAATGTGTTTCAGATGTTAATTAACTACAAAAAAATTCAGATTAAGGTATACTCAGTTGGAAACATACTTTATTATAGCTTCTATCTAAAATATGTGGTATTGAATAAGAAAAGTACAGACAACTTAGTGATCGCTGGGATTTTCAAATTTAAGTTTACTGAAGACAAAAATCTGACTTCCACTTTATTAACAGTTACGCAGCCATCTCAAATTTGTCTGCTATCTAGATACTATTTTATTTCATTCTCTTTTCTTCTTTTTTAGCCAGAGAGGAAGTCTTTTAAAAACAAAACAATTACCAAATGTCCTCTCTCAAAGAAGGCACGAAGAGATGGAACAGTTCTATTTAGGAGAATTCTGTTTCCTACCAGGATGAAAGGTGATGCTGTCTGAGATCACTAAACAGTGAGGCGCGGGGCAGTTCTCTAGCCCCTGAATTAGGCCTTCTACAATGTGAACTAGCAAAATTAACAGTCAGGGCAGATTTCTTTTGTAATGTGTCACAGTAATGAGCAATGTTTAGCTATATGTATTAACAGAGAAAAACAATGATTTCATATTTTCCCACCAGGCTTTAAGGATAACTCCCTCTCCCCTCACTAGCTCCTCTTCCTCTTACCCATCTCTGAATGTTGATGTGCTCAGTCTTTGGGCCTCTTGTCTGTCTGTCCTCCCTTTCTAGGTGATTCCATTTGCTGCCAGGGTTCCACCTGTACACCAATGAATCCCAAATTTATGCCTCGAGTCCCCACTGTCTCCTGAACCCTGGACGCATTTATCCTATTGCTTACTCTCCATCCCTACTTGGACATCTAAAAAGTATTTAAACTTCCATGACCAACGTAGAACTCTTGGTTAGTGGATTTCCTCTAAACTTCCTCCCTCCCCTTCATCCATCTCATTCATTCAGCATAAAAACCTCGGATGGTATGCTTACCTCCTCTCTTTCTCTCATGCCAACATCCTGACCGTGGCCAAGTCTTTACATGATCAGCCTCCTGCTTATCCATCTCTCTGTCCTCTCCTACAACTCTCTGCCCAGCTCACGTTGACCTAGTCTCACAGCCCTCCAGCAGTTTCTTTTACGTGCTAATCATTCTCACCTCAGAACCCTTGCACTTGCTTGTCCTATAGTCATTCCCCACTGCATCTCCTGAATTCTCTATCCCCTCCCCAGTTTTAATGTTCTTCACAGCACGTATCATAAGCCAACTACTTATCATATATTTGCTTGTTTATTTGTCTGCCTTAGTCACTACTGTATCCTCAACTTCTAGAAAGGAATTTGGCATATGGTAAGTACTCAGTAATAATTGTTGTTAAAGTGTTGTTGTGATATAGCAATACCTTAATAAAAAGGTTTCACTGTACAATGGAATTCCAAAACACCTGACATACTTATATTTATTTATAAATACTAATGTGGTCTAGATTTTCATATGAAAATTTAAAATTATTTATAACTTTCTTCTACTTCATTAATTAAAATATATATAAATATAAAAATATTTATATAAATATATATAAGCAAAACAAATAGTACAATGAAGCACAATATTTACTATGTTACCAAAAGAAGAAAAAAGGAATATTAAGAAGATCAATAAACTTAAAAATTAACATACATTTTTAGCACTCACAGTCTTGAATTAAAACACTCTAACAACAGCTGCTGAATATATAAAGATTTATTCCTTACCACTAAGCTCTCATGTTGTGATACCTATTTGTTCCATCAATTGGGTATAATATGACAACTTTAGTTCTTTAATTAATTCATACTTAGGACAAATTAGGAAGCTCTGCATTCTTTCATGTAAAGTTAACACATTAATGGATGAGAAAATGAAAGTTAATTTATGAAAATTTTACAGTGTTAACACATTTCATGGAAATGTGCCATGGAAAATTATAAAAATGCACTTACTTTTTTCATCAGCTTTGTCTTTTATTGCTATGGTATCATTACTCAGAGACACAGTCTGTGCATTCAGAATATCTGTTCTCATTCCAGGAAATTTTGGAGAAGAAATGAAGCGCCCTTCATAAGAATACAAATAAATACCACCACCATCCAGAAGAAGAAAATGTCTAAAAAATAAAGAAGAAAAATATATTCTCTAATAGTTTACTATATTTTCACTTTTATATTAGAGAATTTTATCCTTTGGAAAAATCTAAATCTTACAATTAAAATAGTAAGTACATAGATATAAAAACAACCTGAAAAGTAAACATCGGTTGTTTTGGTTTGTTTCCTAGTTTTTGGTTTTTGGTGGAGGTAGGGAGAAGAAAAATGAAAACGTCTATAATCACCAGCCTAAATACTAAAATTTGACTCCTTTTATATTATACTTGCAATTCATTTCCTTTCCTAAAGAAGCATCTCTAGACAAAGGCAATAAAAAAAATCTCATAATTTATAATTCGGTGATTTTAATGCCAGATACTATTTGTTTCATAAAACAGTATCAATACATATTTCACAATTAAAGATTATGCTAAAGATAATTAAAGATCAAATACTGGTTAAAGTCCAAAACAGTGAAAATGACTCAAAAGTTAACATCAGGACCAGCATTTATTAAAATAAGATGTCTTGATTTTCAAACAATATGATAACCATCAGTAAGTGTATTCATATCTAAAAAACACATTTCTTTATAGCAGGACTCGGGTTCCTCTGCTGTGTTGACAGCTATACTCAAGGCATAGGGTTCTGTCTGGTTAATTTGTTACTAAGTCTACATGTAAATATTTTATGGATATTTTTTCCTTTGAAAATTTATGAACATTGCAAAAAACAATTCAAACAATACAAAGAAAGCAAAAGATCTCTTGCAATCCTATCTCCACAGAGATGACTTATGGCAATGTATGGGCATACTATAACTTTACTTACTTAACTCGTTCCTGATGGACATTTATTTCAAATTATTCACCGTTTTAAACAATGTCTAGAGTCTATACACATCTCTGTATGTCTACCTTACTTATTTCCTTAGTACAACTTTTAGAAATGCAATAATTGGATCAAAGGGTGTATACTTTAAAAAATTTAATATATACTGTTAAACTGCCCTCTGAAAGGTTGCAATGATTTATACTTATATTACTGCTATATTGGAGTGCCTGCTTCCTCAATGCTGAACGTATCACTTTTTAAAATCTTATGTTCAAGGTTTTAATATCCTTGATTCAGAACTATTTCTTGATTCAGGAATTGCTAATTATTCTTTTTTGCTATGGAAACAAATAGGAAATAAACACTAAAACCATTGAAAAGTTAGTATATAACAAGTACCAAATATATACAATTAAATTAATACTTGAATATTGTGTGTAGTTTGTTTAATTGAAGGGTTTGGCCTGTACACACTAGTACATGAAAACAATATTTGCTAATGTTATCTAAGTGACACATCATATTAGTATATATTTTTTCTTTGTCTCAGTACTAAAAGCATTTTCTCTTCTAAACAAGACACTACAGCTTTTGACCTCCTTGTGAGCGAAGATCATGTTTCAAGGGGCAAACATTTCTCTATGTACTAAGACCAGCAATAGGCAGTAAATAAAATATTCTTTAATTACCTAATCATGAGTGCCATTAACATGTGCTTTACTAAGAGCATATTCAATAAACATATTTATAGATAATGTATAACTAAATAAATTTATTTGGAACTGTTTGAGTAAAAATAATTTCAGAAATATATCTTTTTAGATAGTTGATATCTTATTAAGTAGCAAAGATGTCTTTTTGTTTTAAAAATTTATGATATAACTAACTAAATAAATCATTTCAATTTCATTAAGCAGATGATACAAAATTTGACAATTTTTTCTTAATCACTCAAGGTCATCAACATGATGATCGCACTCTTCAGTAACTGTTTAACTGACAGCTTTTTATACTTTACTCCAGGTTTCATTGGGCTGTAGCTTTCTAAGTCTGACCTCTGATTCAGTAGGGTATCACTGTACTTGATAGATTGATTGTTTTCATGGAAAAGTGTAGGTTCCTGAGTAATAGCTATTCCTACTTTACTCCTGTTAATTGGCCTGGAGTTTCTTAGTCCTGTATACACTGAAGGTCTTGGGAGAGAATATTATTTTTCAAACTTCAGGCCACAGCCTAGTAGTAGCTCATAATATCAATGAGTTTCAATCAATATTTAAAAACAAAAACAGAACAGAATAAAAATAGGGAGACCATGAGGTCAAAACTACTTCATAGTAATTTGCCTGTTTCACTCTCATTCTCTCATATCATTACATCATTACTCTGATGATTACTTGTAATAAGCTTATTCTCATCATTTTAAATAAATACCTTTTAAATTTCTCAATTTTAACTTCTAGTATAGTAAATGCTGATAAATATAACCCACATATAATCCTCAAGACGGATAAGGAAGAAGGACCTGGTCACCCATTTCTGAAAAAACTGGCCGTGAAAACCCTAAGAAGAGCAGCAGAACATTGTCTGATGTAGCGCCAGAAGGTGAGAGGATGGCACAGAAAGACCGGGCAGCGTTCCGCTCTGCTGTCCACAGACTCGCCAGGAGTTGGAATCAACTCAGCGTCACTGACAACAATCCTCAATCACTTTTTAAGAATGTAAAGAAATTCCGAGACCAAAAAGTTTCAAACCACTGATCTAAGAGCTTATTCTCTTATTTTTTTTCTTTAAAAATAAATAGTAGAAACAGAATGATTCCAAATGACTAAGGCACCATTCTGTAGACAGCATGCTTTAAGGAGTGCTTTACTGCAATTCGAAATATTTTAACCCCAAATTCAAGAGTCAAAAATGATAAACAATTTACCTTTCTGCCTGAAGAATTAAACTAACAGTTCCTTCTTTGAGATCAAATATAAGTGGTGTATTCCAGTTCTTTGTACTAAAAGACAAATAAAATGGATATTTATTAATATTTAAAATACCAAATACTTTTCAATAAGTAGACATATACTCTTTTTACATAGAATCTTCAGTTTTACAGTAACTTTTTATGTATTTCTGTATGGTACTTGGCGGATTGTTCTAAAATTATTCACTTACATGTCTGTATTCCTGACTAGAAAGCAGACCGTGTGCCCAGCACCTAGCAGATAGTAAGCATTCAATAAATGTTTTTTCTAGGTATCACAAGATGTGAACTGAGGAATCCTAAGTTCAAGTTCTGTCATTTACTATATCTATGACTTGGGTACGTCATCTAATGTTTCTCATGTGAAAAATAGTAGCAGCATGGTATCGTGAAAACAGGATGGGTTTTTGGCTAGACAGATCAGGATTAGAAATCTGGTTTCACCAGCTGTCGGCCATAAGATCTTAACAAGCTTAACTTCCAAAGCCTGAGTTTCCTTACTTGTAAAATGGAGATAATGACAACTTACCTAAAGTGTCTAGCTAACTGCCTGTTACATAGCAATATTCAATAAACAGAAACTATAATAACAATAACATGATGAACATTATTTTTTCTACAGGTCTCCCCATGTTATTGTGGGGCTGAATGAAGATTTCTGTGAAGCATTCTGTAAACTGTAAAATACAATATAATTGTAAGCTATGACCATGCTTATTGAGTAAATGGATGACTAAATGAACAAATATCTCCTTTGGTTTTTATAGTGGAGTGATTCAAAGATACGGAAGGGTGGAGAGAACATTTACAAACTGAAAAGCCCATCCTCAAATAACCAAAGTTGTTTCACGGTTTAAAATATGTTTTATTACTCCTGTATATTCTGAATTTCTCTCACGTTCATAGAACCAATTCTTTAAATTATATTATATCTCCTATTCAGAAGATGGGGGTGAGGGGGAGGCTTGCAGTAAATAGGCACACTGGTGGGAAATTAATCTTGGCCAACACAGAGAGCCTGATACCCACTTCAGTAAGTACATGCATGCATAAAGCAGAACAATGAATAAATTGCGACTAATAATTAGTAAGTCTGGGATTCACAGGTATGATAAGATGTGTGCTTTTGTACTTCAGAAAAAACATCACAGCATGCTTCATTTACGCAGTTATAGGAATTAGCCTTCATTCTTTGTCAACAGAGCTGATAAGAATAGTGATTGCAAGGGTTTTTTTAACATCCCCATACAAAATGGCTGAGATTCTGACTGCTGAGATACATAGACACACGCACGCCATGGGAACATGAACTCCCTACACCACAACGCTGAATAGAACGAGAATATTTTCTGCACAATTATTTGAAAAATCAAATGAAAATTTAACATAGAATACTTTTATTTTCTTTTTCTGGGACTTCTTTTCATGTAAACCAGTATATTCCTTGAATTTTTTAAAATTATATCTTTATTATTAAAAAGGGACAACAGTTATCAAATCCCAGTTCTTCCCTTAGTAAAGAAGTAGTTTGACAGAGAGCGAGTTACTCAGCCTCCGGGTCCTTTAGTTTCTTTATCTTATAAAATGAGAAGAATCATCCTACTCCTCAACACACAGGGTAGATTAGATCATGAACATAAAAGGCAGAATAATAGTGCTCAGTAAGTGACAGCTGTGATTACCTAAAACACTAGTAGGCTTCTTCACTTAATGGAATATATTTTGGTAGTTGACAGGTCTCAGCACTACCTCATTCCCACTACTGCTCCCTGGTATTTCACTTTAATAAATATTTTGTACCTTAATAAATGTCTTGACAAGAGAGGAGACAAGGTTAAATTAGAAAAGAAGAAAAGCAATCTTATATCTTGCCACATATTAACTAGTATGGGAAAGTAGAGTGACAAAAAAACATTAACAGCTGCTAAACTTCTGGTAAATATTTTAAAAGGCAACCTCTCTAGAACAAGTAACACATAATGCTACTAATCCTACAGGTTCAAACACTATGTCCTTGCCACTAAAAATAGTAGAATAAATCACTCCCGCAGGGCAGTTAAGAGCCCTGAAGAGATCTTCTCTATCTTCCCCTACCCCGTGCAGATTCACTACTCAAACCCCTATGTGCACTAAGTCACTGCGAGGCTCCCTCACATTCTGTAACCCCTTCCTTACACCTCAACTGTTTCACTTGGTATCTTTCTGGACTTGCCCCAAACTCTTACTGTTGCTCCTTCTCTTTCAGGTAAGAAAAACAATTTCACATACAACTGAGCTGCTCGTTTCTCTGTCCTCTCTGTCCTTTGCTTCTCCCATGTCACTCCTCCAGGCTTGGCTGTGAGCCTGAGCTGCAGATTCTGATTAGTAGCAGATTTACACACAGTGAGTGAGAATTTTTAATATATAATTGTAGCAATTGTTATTGTTAATTACATTGTCTACCTTTGTGTTATGTATTACTGGGCTTTAGGATACCAAAACAACACTACACTTTATGTTTTTCAGTTCATTTATTCATCCAAAAATATTTATGTATTAAGTGTCTATGTTATGTTGGATTACTGTGCTAGATACCAGACACAGTGGTGAATATGATACATATAGTCTCTAGCCTTAATTTTATACTCAATGATTAAACTATAACCATATAACGTTATAAATATAAGCATAAAATGTAAAAAGAAAATCCTTTAACTATTCACAGCTCTTGACAGTCGCATAGTGGTTACTTGAGTTTTTTGGATAGTGGACAAGTCAACTGGTGGCATGCTAAAGCCAGCTTGTACTAATGATTATATTTTCAAGAATTTTGCAACCCAACTGTTAAATAAAGGTATTATTTAAAATTAAACTATATAAACTTATAATTAAGCAAATTTTATTCAAAAAAATAATAAATACTCAAAACTTATCACCTCCAGATTACTTTATCACATTTTACTATTATCTATGCATTTGAGATTATTTAAATCTATACAATAGCTATATTGTATCTATATGGCAATTCCATATAATGTTTTGTTACTGTGCATCTCTTCTCAATTCTGCTCTCCGTGACATTATGTCGGCAGCTTGAAATCAGCCATGGTAGAAGTTTTTACATCATAGAACTCGGCAAACATGGCAAATTAGGTTGGTTTGTTTCCAGAAAGCCAGTTCAGCATTTACCAGCATGTACACACCAAGTTCTGCTTTGAAAAATATCAAGTATGTTTTTAAAGTTTTAGGCCCAAGTATATTGGATGTATTGAATCATTTCCTGCTTTCTAATACAAAATAACTGAATATATTTTCTTTCATTATTTCTGGAAAACTCTGGATTATCAACATGAACATCCATGATTACCCTGGGCTATGATATTAAGCCTAAATTTCTCCATGTGTCCTTAGTGAATATCTTTCAGCCTGTCGTCAGGCTGCTAGCTGTCCTCTCTTCCAGTTGTTAGGTGATTCCTGTTCCCATCAGTTATCAGCTCTTCCTAATCTTCTCTGGACTTTGAAATCAAATCATACTAAATTCCTTAGAACTGTGAGTAAAATAAGAGAAAACACTATCGGAGAAAGTATTTTCTATTATAAAAGTGATTATTGACCTTTGAGGCACAAACTTTACTAGATCTATCTTCACTGCTCATAGCTCACTTCTTGATTGGATGTAAGTTCAGGATAGCTGAGGTTCTGAGACAGATAAGCTTAAACCAAATCATGTTGATGTGAAAGCTTGAAAATAAATTCCTCATGACAGACAAAACTCTGGACTTTTAAGAAATGCAAGATGCTTACGAGAATACGTAACATTGAAGAGACGTTGAAACAACTAAGTGTGCATAGTTCAAAGATGCTTTAATGACTCTATCACGGAATTCCAGTAAATCCACTGCATCATTAAGAACATTGCGAACCTAAACAAGGAAAAATGAAATACCAACAAACAATGTTAAAATACATCAAGTTTTTAATCAGATGTTAGCAAGAATTTGAAACAAAAAAATTTCAATGCACTCTTGATTACCTAAGCATACAAAAAAGAAAAATTCAATAGAAACCAGGCATAAGATGACATATTTAGGTATCCAAGCAACCAACAACAGTATAGACACAGAAAACATCTTAGAAGTAAGTAGAAAAAGACCTATAGAGATTTCTAACCTGAAAGCCAATTTGAATGGTGTAGCAATGGAGCAATAAGGTGAAAAATGGTACGGCATCGAGATATAGTCAAAGGAGTATGACATATAGGAGTTGGAAAGAGACTGTATGATTTCCGCCCAAAACAATAAGAATATGTCTTTTTAGGGTTAGGTTTTACTTTAAAATTTAAGTTCTATAAAAAGAGATATAATGACTTTAAAAATCAAAAGTGGAATAGGAGATATTAGTAAAGAAACCAATGGCACTGGGATGAAGCCAAGCTGCACAGAGGGGAAGTGTTTTCATATGTAAACACACACAGATAATATCTAAGAAGACTAGGCACAAACTAACAAATGGAGATTTGTCCAAATATAGTCAAATTTGCTATAAAAGTTTATAACGGAATAAAGCTTGCAAGGACTTTAACATTTGGCAGTGTCAGTCAAAAATCTTCAAGTTGACCAACAACCCGCAAGAAGTGGAGAAAAATGTCAGGCGAGTTAAACTTACTAATCTCTGGCCAATACCAGAACAGGTAAGACATTATAATAAGAGGTGAAAAGTAGAGACAAAGAGATTAATTGTACCTAGAAGTTAGTATTTCTTTAAATTCCCCTCAAAATGTTATCACTTTTCTAATATGTGACAATTATAGTATTAATGAAAAATGAAAGGGTATGACAAGAAAGATAGGAAGATAAAGTCACATTTCTTATAAGTACACCGTCAAAGTACTTACACTTATAAGGAGTATTTTATTTTTATTATCTGCTCTTCAATTCCCATCCCCAACAAACAATTATCAATCATCATGACAAGAGATAGCAAAATTACATACACACTTATATCCTTGACCCAGTGATTTCACTTTTTGAATTCTATCCCAAAGATAAGCAAATAAAACCATAAAATATACACAAGGCTACATACAGCACTATTGGTGATAGCAAAAGACTGGAAATAGCCCAAATGTCTATCAATAGGGGATAGGCTGAATAAACTACAGTACATTCACAAATGGGAGAGTACTACACAGCTGCAAAAAAGAATGAGGAAGAGCTACAGAGTGAGCTCCAAGACACAATGTAAAGTAAAAAATGCAAGATGCAAAACACTGTGCATAGAATGATACCTTTTATCTAAAAAAGGGAAAAATGGCAAGATATATGGATTTGTTTTTATTAAAAACAAAACAAGAAATCTAAAACAGTATTCAGTAACACATTATTAGAATAATATTGACAGTGTTATTTTAAGCTATATTTTGGGATATATATATATATAGCACCATTAATGTCTTTAGGAACCAAAATTTTCTTATAAAAGAAAAGAGCTACAGGTAAAAAGTCAAGAGTAAACTCTGTAATCTTAAATTTGAATTTGAAACCTCAGGATAAACTCACGACATATATTTATCTCTCAAAAACAACTACATTTTATCTAGAAGTAATGATCAAACCAGTAGCAATGAGCATACCTAACACCTGGATCATGGTCTCTAAATAACATTTCTCTCTGAAAGGAAAAAGGCCTTCTTGGAAACATGGCTAATTTCAAGTCTGGGACACGAAACATATAAGAGGAGTCTCGACCATCTTGTCAGAAATGCAAGCAAGCTACTGAAATCATCTCAAAAGAACACAGGAGTCAATTGGCCAAAGATAGGATCATTTGAGCGTTAAATAATGACTGCAATGGACTGAAAAACCTCAAAATGTTAAAATCTGCAAGTTTATAATGATAACATGAACAAGAAAAACAAGAAACTCATTGGGCATGCTAGGAAATCAACTCATTATGGGAAAACTGGTAAATAAAGGAAAATAATTCAGAATTTGTCTCACCTCAGGGTAAGAATTTTAGCTAATCAATGCAGAAGGAATGGCAGAATTACAAGATTACCATTTTACAACCCCCAGTAAAACACAGTTCTAGTCAAGTATCATCAACAGCTGCAAAAATATTAAAGTAAAGCCTAATGGGAAACTTTATGATAGATGAATCAGACTTATAACACTACACACTGATGGATCTTAGCATCACTGAAAGAGAGAGGCAGACGTGTGTCTCCTGATGCGACGCAACAGGAAGCACACAGCGTTGCCCACAAAGTATCCTTCTACTGGTCAGGGCTCTACTTCAATGACCAGTCTGCAGGGAACACAGGGGCCAGAAGAACAAGCTAAATCTAATGATACCACGGGCAAGCAAACAGGAAAATGTGGGAACTTCCACAGAACAAAGGATCTGCTTTCTTAAACAAATAAACAAATAAATAAGAAGGAGGAGGAATTGTTTCAGATTTTAAAAAAGTGAAGAGACAAATTAAATGCGCTGTGGGGCTTTGTTTCCTGATATAAACAAACCAAGTATAAAAATATATATTTAGAAAATAATTGGAGAAATGGGACCCACTACTGTAGAAAGACATTTAGGAGACAACTGGAGAAATGTGAAATGTTACTATGGCTAATAAAAATAGTTATCCTTTAGACATTTTTTTAGTCTTAAAAAAAAATGATGCCAAGACTAGTGGTAAAGAAAAAGACTGATATGTTTGCTTCACTCTTTGATGCATGGGAGAAGTGACTGCAAAAAGAGGAGTAGTCTGATGGCAGATGCTTCAAAGGAGCTAGAGTTCCTTAGGGAGGAAGAAGTTACTGTAGTCTGGAATCAGCAAGGAGGGGTAGGAGGAGACGACTATCAGACCTTCAGACCCAGTAATACTTGGCATAAAGGAGAAAAACATCGATCTACTTCAGAAAGCTGCAGGAGAAACTCTGGTCTCAGGAATCAGATGGTTTCCACTTAGCACAAAAACGTGAAGAGTGCTTTCAGTGGAAAGGCTAAGATTTGCGTGCAAGGCCACAGACATACATTACAGGTTGCGTATTGCACAAGTGCAGGTTAAGTGGATGGGCCCCTAGAGGCGAGTAGGCCATGACTGTAGGTGGTGACCCTGCCAGTCTCTCTTTAAATCCTAGGCTTTTCTAGGTCTTCTTTCAGGAAAGGGAGAAGAGAGCTACCCCACAGACTCCAAGCTCTGATTTCAAACAGAGGCTTGGATCAGGCCACTTCTCTCACTTCCAGCACTTCCAGCTCCATTGGCCAGCAGGAGCTACTCTCCTCATTGCCTTTGTCCCCCTACTTCTGGTCAGAGACTTCACTCCACACTGCGTTTCTATTCCATTTCTCGTTCACAGGGATGTTTATCTTGTTTTTGACTCTGGATGAATCTTTTTAAAAAATATATATTTCTTTTTATTTTTTTTCGGATGTACATCATATTTCGAATTCTGTGTACATTACATCATGTTCACCACCTGAACACTAATTATAGTCCATCCCCTCACATGTGAGCCTAATCACCCCTTTTGCCTTCCCCCCAAAAATATATATTTCATATATTATTCATCTCTGTGGAGCCAAAGGTATGTCTCTTCCTTCCAGGTGTGAACTTATGACACCATCTTCAACAGACGTCTCAGCTCCCAGAGATTTTTTTAAAAGGTCCAAAATGCCACCCTCTCCAAGAAACATTTTAAAGCTAATGGAATGAAGTAAAGTTTTTAAAGGGAAGTTTTATGGTAGTTTCTTTATAGCAAGGTGATACCCAGTGAAACAAACTGGCTGTTAATACAGGTTTAGGAAAATTCAATATTTAAAAGTCCGTTCTGTATAGGCCTCTGCCATTATTCAAATTATAGACAGATTTCTTAAAATTTGTATTTGCCTGAAGCTCCACATGGGAGTGACAAATAGAAATGGCAAGCAATAGGATATATTGGGGTATATGAGGAAGCCATTTGGTGGAAACCTAATTCAGCCTGACTTTGTTTTTCCAAAAGGGCCTGACGTGGCCATTGAGCAGTCATTGTACATCCCTTTAAGCATTTACTGTGGCAAGAACAAATGGCCTTAAGATAAAGATTCAACTTCCCCCACATTGGCATTTCCTTAGGGATAAGCATCTTTCCTTAGGCGAGGAACTGATTGCTGCACTCACCTTTGACCACCCAGCTCACCTGTGACCACCCAGCTGGAGACAACAGACCTGCCACCCTGCTGTGTCCACCGAGACAGAAGACCTATCTGCTGTGTCCATCAATCGCTGTGCCGACAGAGCAGTCTCGCAACTATTGTAAAAGGACATTTCAGGGGCTGGCCCCGTGGCCAAGTGGTTAAGTTCGCGAGCTCCGCTGCAGGCGGCCCAGTGTTTCGTTGGTTCGAATCCTGGGCGCGGACATGGCACTGCTCATCAGACCAGGCTGAGGCAGCGTCCCACATGCCACAACTAGAAGGACCCACAACGAAATATACAACTGTGTACCGGGGGGCTTTGGGGAGAAAAAGGAGAAAAATTTAAAAAATCTTAAAAAAAAAAAGGACATTTCAATCCTCTTTGGGGTATATAACCACTCTGCACACCCCATTTCTTTGGTGCCCTTTCTTCCTTCAGGAATAAAGGCCCTGGGCCATGGTCCTCAGATTTTAGCTCACTAAACTCACCCAAATTTTCACTGATAGATTGGTTACAGATTATTTTTGTTTACAGGAGAATTCTCTTTTTAGTGAATCTGCAACATCAGAACTAAACAGGAATAAAACATCCCAGCCATAATAACAAAACGAAAGATACTCTGATAATTGTTGTTATAATTTCAAAACTATGGCAAATCCCACATTAGAAGTGGCCTATGCTGAATTTTAAAATGTCCCATTTACTCTGTTCAATTCAGGGCAGCTCCAGGAGTAGGCTCTTGATACTTGTATTACCTGATACTTCTACCTGACCACAGTATTTAGACTCCTCAGATTGACGTAAGTCCAAAAGTTGTTTCCACATTTCTAAAATACTCATTTAATACTATACATAGATATAATTATAGCAATAGTTACCATTTATTTTTGTTTTACATACATTATCTCATTTAAGCCTCAAAATCACTCTATTATTAACTCTTATCTTTACAGGAGATAAAGTGACTATGAACTGAATTATCTTGAACTATGGCAACTATTAAAAGCCAAAACTGTGCCCCACACTCAATGAGAGTGGTAGGAAAGAGAAAAAGGCAAACTTGAGGCCTGAGACCTGCCTCATCCCTCCACTTGTCCCCTCTCCCTTCCAGCACTTATCCCTAACAAAGACATCAACTACCCATTTTAGAAAGAATCACCCCCTGGGATTCAGCCTGGAGGCAAGGGACAGATTAAGAGAACTTCCCACTCCAGGTTATTGTGTCGCACAAAAGCTGAGGTCCAGGGAGAAGGAGGGCAATAAAGCCTGTTGCCAGGTAGCAACTGCCAGGTCAAGGTCTAGATTTAACAATTAGGACTCAACACAATCTCTGGTTTCTGAGTTAAGGAAATGCAAATCAACCGACAGACTAGTAAATTTCTAAAGAAACTGTAAAACTCTAACACAGGTAAACAAAAAGTTGTGAATGTTCAAAACACCATATGACTTCACTTACATGTGTAAGATAAACAAACATACAACAAAGAGAACAATTCAGTGGTTACCAGGGAGAGGGGGTGTCAGGAGGGGGCAAAAGGGGTGAAGGGGAGCACTTATGCGGTAGCAGACGAATAATAACGTACAACTGAAATTTCACAATGTTCTAAACTATTATGAACTCTATAAAAAAAGAGTTGTGATTGTTCAGTCCCCATGGCAATCTGTGACCCCAACTCACAACAAAATTAAGTGGGCTGCTCAAATGTCCAGTCCCCAGAAAGGTAGTCCTCCCAAGTGGGAGATATTCCCAGAAAGGCAAATTAGAGTTGCCAAATTAACCAAGCAACTAATTCTACTGCTGATAAAAAGAGTTCCTGGGAGATCCCTGGCCAGCTGGAATTTAGCTGTGGACCCGGTAATCACTGCATGTTGTTTTCATTGCAGCTGTCCTGTTCTCCCTACATCATTGTAAATTGGGAATATGGGAAGGGGAAGAGGAGGAGAATAATTGAAATTCACATTTATTTACAGTTTTCCAGACCAGAAATTTGGAGGTGGATGGAATAACTGGACGAGTCTAGAGTATCTTCTTTTAGTGAGGGGAATGGGTTTATTTTCAATCACACATGGAATGGCTACATTAGTTAAGTAGTGCTTTTCTGAATTATCCATATATGAATAAGGGTTAAGTATGTGCGGTAGGTAGCTTGTAAGACAGCTCTCAGGGATCCTCGCCTCCTGGTATTCACACCCTTGTGTCAGTCTCTCCACTTGTGTGTGGACTGGCCCTAGTAGCTTGCTTCTCATGAATAGAATATGGCAAAAGTGCTGAGATGCCACTGAGTTCAGGTTATAAAAAAGTGTGACTTACATCTTGCTTGCACTCTCTCTGGTCCTTCTCACTTGTTTGCCCTGATAAAGCAAGCTGCCAAGTTGTGAGCTGCCCTGTGGAGAGGCTAGCTACAAGGAACTGGGGGCAGCTTCCAGTCAACAGTCAATAAGAAACTGAGGCCCTCAGTTCAACAGGCCTTGATAAATGGAACCTACCCACAACCACGCCATTGAGCTTGGAAACAGATCCTTCCTGAGTGGCCTTCAGGTGTGACTAAGGCCCTGGCCAACACCTTAACCTGTAGCCTTGTGAGAGACTCAGAGCCAGAAAGCTTGGGAGCCATGCCTGGATTCCTCATGCCAGAAACTGAGAGAGAATAAACGCTGCTGTTTTAAGCCACTAAGTTTGAGGTTATTCATGATGCAGCAATAGATAACTAAACAGGATGGCTGGTGAACAGCCAAAGGACAGACCACAGAGGGTATCTGTTGGTTTTTGCCTGCCCAGAATCAAACACTATCCTTTCTGGTAAATATGTCTTGGTTTTCCTTTGGAGAACCATTCCCCACATTATTCTCAGTGACTAAGTGGTTTACATGGGGTTGACTCATCCTTCCCTCTATCTCCCAACTAAATACACTTTACCTAGACTCGGCACATGAGATCCAATGCTGAGAATTCTGCTGGAATTATAAGGCAGGGAAAAGTACTCTTTCTGTTGGACTTGAGTTGGCAGAATGTAAGCCTGGAGCTACCAAGGCCACAAAAGAGAGGAGCCTTTGTGAAAACAAAGCCAACACAGAGAAAAGGAGAGTCAAGGATGGATGAGAAAGTGATGAAGTCCTGTTGACATTATTTAAGCCTCTGAATCCAACAATGCCTAAAGTCGGTCTATCTCTTGACTTCTCATGAACCAATAAATTTCTTCTTTTCTTCATTGTTTACTTTAAATCAATTTGAGATAAATTTATGAAAAAAAAGGACAAAAACAAAAGATTCTGAACATACTAATCTAGGAGGTCCCATAAGAACAGAGACCAAATCGTCTTATTCACAGCTCTATTTCCCATTGCCTAGCCCAAGGCCTGGCAAGTAGGCATCACTCTATAAATATCTATTGAATGGGGAAATGATAGTATTCTAAGAAAAAACACTGAATGGGCCCAACTGAGCAAAAATGCAATACAAATGTTTTATAATGACTGAGAGAGTAGAACTCCTTAAAAAAATTAAAATATTAGTCTTCTAGTTCTAAAACTTTGAAAGATTATTTACAAACATTATTTTAAGTAAAAGGCAATTTGCATTTGATAATCCATTTAAAAACCTCCACTGTTCATCTTATCTCATGTAAAAATCCTCTAATCTCTAGGATGATGTCTTTTTATTATGAAAGAAAAACTCTTTCTAGACATATTCTTATCTTAGGGCATTTTTGAAATTAAGGCTAGAACTTATTTGAGCAATACTATATTAGCTAACCCCCAGGCACTATATGAATAAAATAATTGTGTCCCCAAATTAGGTGATTAGAACTCACAATACATTCTTTGTGATAGACACAATACTATAATAACGTTTTGGTTTCCAGGTTAGTTAACAGAAATATATATTTACACCATCACCTAAATCCAACCATTAATTTGCAGGAAATACAGAAGACAGAGTAGTATGTCAAACCACACCATGAGGACACAATCAGCCAGGTTCAGACTGTGGGAAACTGTGCTGGACAAGCAGTTTGGTTTCATCAACAAATAAAGTACAGGGGGTAAAAATAGAGATGGAAGGGGAAGCTACAGACAAAAAGAGACTTAAAGACTTATCAACCAATAACAACATGTAAACCATTCTGAATCCTGATTCAAACAAACTTTTAAAAATGTGACGTAGGAAACAATTGAAAATTCGAATACTTCCTAGATATTTGATAATATTAAATTATTATTATTTTTAAGGTATGATAATGGTACTACGGTTATGTTAAAAAGAGTCCTTATCTTTTAGCTGTACACACTGAAAACTTTTACAGATGAAATATGATATTTGAATTTGCTTCAAAATAGTTGGGGAAGGGTGTAAGTAGCTATGGACGCGGATGGGGCAGGCTTGATCATGGGCTGATGGTTGTTGGGGAAGTGGGTAAGTAGATATGGACGTGGATGGGGCAGGCTTGATCATGGGCTGATGGATGTTGAGGCTGGGTGATGAGTACATAGAGATTCATCATACTATTCTGTCTACTTTTGTGTATGTTTTAAATTCTCCATAGTGAAAAGTTTAAAAATTTAAAAATAAGTAAACAGAACAAAGAAAAATTAGAATGTAACTAATTATTATGAATCTATTGACCATATTATCCAAATTAGAAAATCTGGATACTTAGGCTAAAGATATCTGAATAGACCCGTCCAAGAATTCATAAGATATATGCTTCCAAATTTTTATAGTAGGAGCCAGCTCCATGGCTGAGTTGTTAAGTTCATGCACTCCACTTCAGTGGCCCAGGGTTTCACCAGTTTGGATCCCGGGTGCGGACATGGTACTGCTCATCAAGCCATGCTCAGGTGGCATCCCACATAGCACAACCAGAAGGACCTACAACTAAAATATACAACTATGTATTGGGGGGCTTTGGGGAGAAGAAAAGTAAAGAAGATTGGCAAGAGATGTTAGTTCAGGTGCCCATCTTTAAAAAAAATTTTTTATAGTAATTATAATAATCTGAATTCTGAATATCAAAGCTAGAGGCAACTGATACAGACAAGAGGAAGAAGAGGAAAAGGGTAGGGTTCCCTTTTCTTTGGAAGAAGGTTTGCCACTGGCATACTTTCTTTGGCCTCCTCCTCCTACTTTTCATCAACTAACTTTTAAAATATTTGTTGAGTGCTTATTACATGTAAGGCACTGGGCTAGGCCCTATAGGGGAAATAAAGATGAGTGAAATATAGTACAGTGCCCTTAAGAAGCTTACAGTTGAATAAATAACCCTTCCCACTGATGTTCTCTGACTTGTAAAATATTGGCCCCCCCACCTCCCATTACCACTCTCAACCTTCCTGTCTTTTTTTTTTAATAGAATACACTTCTTTTTTTTTTTAATGCTTTTTTTGGTGATGAAGATTGGCCCTAAGGGAACATCTGTTGCCAGTCTTCTTTTTTCCCTCCCCAAAGCCCCAGCGCATAGTTGTATATCCTTGTTGCAAGTCCTTCCAGTTCCTCCATGTGGGATGCCACCACAGCATGGCTTGATGAGGGGTGTGTAGCTCTGTGCACATGATCCAAACTGGCGAACTCCGGGCCCCGAAGCAGAGCACAAGAACTTAACCACTTGGCCATGGGGCCAGCCCACACCACCTTCCTGTCTTAATCTACAAAGTATTTTACTCCTAGAGTACCTGTTTTTCTTCCTAACGCCCAATAAGAATGTCCTACCATTCTCCCACTTTGGCTTGGCTTAGGTAACTCTTAAAAGGAAAAAACATTTTTTAATCGCGTTCAATAAACTCATACAATTATAAATATAAATAAAATAATGTAGCCCCGACAGTGACTGGCAGGTCAGGTCTGCCCCGGAGTCAGCTGCAGGATTTAAATTGTCATGGCTTCTTCCCTCCTTACTCATCTGATCCACCTACTCCCTAAACGCTTCAAGCTTTACTATTCCTGCCTCAACCCACACCTGCAGTAGCCGTGGGAACTCAGGTTCTGTATCAGGGAAAGGTTCTTATGCTACGTCATGAAAAAGTCACTAATCAGGTATAGTTGAGATATGTCTTATATGACTGAATTTTTACAAACTTGATTTCAATATAATTAATGAAGATGATTCCATAATCTGCATAGTGAACTAATGTGAAAAGAAGCAGGTTTAATCAACCATGGGACATAATCATACCTGCATGGTCCTTCTTTTAGTTAATGTTACTTGAAAATTCTTCCACTCCCAGCGCTGCTCCACCACGTGTGCAAAAACAACATGTCCATTTCCGCAGGCTCCGGCGATCTGAGTGCCGTCAACCGACCAGGCAATGTTAAAGATGCTGCCAGTGCTGGGCTTCTCTAAAGCATAGGACCACTAGGGAAGAAAGGACAAGAGAAAAATGGATTCATTAAAAACATTTTTAAAGGTTTTAAATTGAGTGTATGTTATATTAAGAGAATTTTTAAAAGAACATGTCTTTACTCTAGAATTATTAAGAAATATTTTTCTTAATAAAATTATAGTGTACTGAACAGAAGACACAGATGTAATTTTTAAAGCAAACAGTAGAATAACATAACAAAAGTATGTGAAATCTCTCAAGAAATGCAAAACACTCACACCGTTTTGATTCACACTACTAATTTAAAGTAATAATACTGAATGGGTAAATAAAGTACAAAGAATTTGCAGAAAAAAACAAAGCCATCTTACCATTAATTCTTAAGGATCTCTACAATACCCACATGTAAAAATTTGATTACAATATTTCAATAACGTCACTAAAAACTGAAACTAAACACAATGTAACTGAAACTTCGCTGATACATATTTTAAATCATGAAAGTATAGGTAATGGATCTTTTTTCTTTTTTTTCCTACATAGTGCAGTATGAATAACCTCTTCTAGAATCCATCTGTTTGAGAAAGTTATCTAGAGATATCAATAAGCATCAATTGGTATAAGAGAGATTCTTGTGTGTACATGTATGTGTGTGTGTGAATAAGACAGTAAGGAAAAAACAAACTTTTGAAAGATGGTGTCATACGTATTTTCTTTCATTTTTCAGATGCAACATATGTATTTGCTAGAAGGATGATTTACTTATTTTACTAAATTTATATATATCCTCTTTCCATTCTTCCAACCTACAGCCTATCGTCAAATTAAGTCTTGAGGTATTTTTTGTTGACTGTTTTGTTGCTCTTGGGTGGGTATTTATTTTTGTTCTACATTATTATTTTAAAAAAATATTCAGTATTAGCCGTGGGCCTACTGACAAAAATTTGGAAAAAATGTAAAAAGGATTCACTAATTGACTTTAAATTTAAGAAGACCTTTAAGTTCCCAATAAAAGTTCATATATACAACAAAAATGCTAAACGACTCTTCTACTCACTGACACTTTTTTCAACCTCCTCCCACCCCCCGTCACACCGCTAACTGTTGCTGAAGGAAAAGGCCCTGTAATAAAGTTATCAAGGAGGAGGTAATGAACAAACCATACGCTTTGCTTCATCAGCAGCATGAAAATATTAGAAACTTCACTTTCTGAAACTGAGAAGAAAAAGTTCAAAATAGGAATATATAAAATACTTGAGGTTATCTTTTTAAAAGTAAGTATAAAAAACTAGGAACTTCAAGGATATAAATAATGTGCTCCTGGCAATAAAATGAAACTAACTCATTTGTGTTTAACAAAAGAGAGTTATATACATGACTACTATTTTACATAAAGATTAAAAGTGGTTGGCATGGACAAATGAGACTTGTTAACATATAATACTAAATGGCTTGGACCAGGCTGATGGCACATCTCTTTCTGAATCTAGTCTATTCTCATGATGTAGATGAAACAGTGATCTTATTTTAAAACCATAGATTCATATTTTAAAACTATTTAAAGTATGATTTGAAAATATCCAAAGAACCAAATCAGCTAGAAAGAAACATCTTACCAAAATTAAACATAGAAATATTTATCTAAGCACTCATGAATGCCTGATCCTAACTAAGAAGAGAAAATGTTAAGAAATGCTTAGATAATATTATCATTACTCTATATTCCCCTGATTTCTTTCACAGTCCACATGAACCAACAATAAAAAATGTGCAACATGCAACTTATGCCTAAAACTAAATTTCAAAGAATGTAACAGTATTATGATGCCCAAGTTATATTAAATTCTTACTTTTTTTTTCAATTAAGAAGTGATTTCTCTCTCTTTTAGATCACTCTAGTAATAAAAAAAATACAAGCACAAGCAAATCATCAGAGATGGGGTAAGTTACTAAATTTGGGGTGACAGGGTTATGTTTTGTCCAATCAGTAAGTTTAATAATTTTTATTGGTAAGTCAAAAAGATCTATTTATCATCGTATCATTATCAAATCATTTATCATTTGTGCTTTTAAAGAGACTTTTGACACTCTAAGCCTCTTCTCTTCCCCAAATGTGCCATGGAATACTGGATTCACGTTTGTATCTCTAACTTCTATAAAGAAAGGAGACAGCCTCCTTGGAAGTGATTTAGGGGTATGTATGAGCAGTAAGAATCCTCCTGAAGATAAATTTTTAAATATCCCTCTCACTTATGCTTATCTCTATCCATAACCATACTATCCCTTACTTTGAGATAGTGTTACTCAAAATGTGCTCAGGCCAGAAGCATCTCTATCATCTGCGATCTGGTTAGAAATGCAAATTAATAGGCACCCCATCCTATTGAATCTGACCCTATGTGGGGTAAGGGCCAGGAAACTGTTAATGAGCTCTTCGGGAGATTTTTGAGCACTGTAAAGTTAGGACAATGGTTCTCAACTCAGGTTGCACCTTACAATCATCTGGGAAGATTTAAAATAAATATCAAAATCCAGGAATTCAACTAATTAAATCCAGAATTCTTGGGGTGAGGTCTGGGTATGATTTTAAAAGGTATCTAGGTGATTGTAACGTAGAGCCACTGTTCTAAGAGAAACACAAAATCTGTGATTTGCTTTAACACTGTCATTAGCAGCTGGCTCACTGTTAATGCCTTGCCAATGCATCTAACTTTGTTTTCTTTTGAGGACGATTAGCACTAAGCTAACATCTGCTGCCAATCCTTCTATTTTTGCTGAAGAAGATTGGCCCTGAGCTAAAATCTGCCACCAATCCTCTTCTTTTTGTTAAGGAAGACTGGCTCTGAGCTAACATCTATGCCCATCTTCTTCTGCTTTATATGTGGGACACCTGCCACAGCATGGCTTGATAAGCAGTGCATAGGTCCACACCCGGGATCTGAACCAGCGAGCCCCAGGACGCCGAAGCAGAAAGTGCAAACTTCACCACTGCACCACCTGGCCAGCCCGACAAAGACTTTTTTTAACCAACCTCAATACCATTAACAACAATTCCTTAATATCATCAAGTATCCAGTCACTGTTCAAATTTATATTTTTGAAAACTAATAATTAAAGGGAAGTAATCAAGAATTTATCCTGCCTTTGATATAAGAACTATACCCCAGGGTAACCACAGTGGAGGAGCTGTTTCTTTTTTGTAGCACCATTGCAGTTAGTAAGTGAAGAAAGAAGGATTCGAATATTACCATTTTGCACCTGTAAGTGAATGAGTGGACCCAGGCAATGATCATCACTTGCTAGCAGCAGAAAACAAGAGACAATCAGAAACTAAACACTTCCTGCTGGAAGTATACAACATCACCTGTGAAGTTTTCTCGCCAACAAAAATCAAACTCGAATCTGATCAAGGCTCTAGATCTAACTACCAATTTACAGGAAACAAAGTGGACAGAGCAACATGTTACATGACACCATGAGAATGTAGATGGCAGAATCCAGACTGTGGGCAACTTCAGGACACAACCCAGTTTCTTCAACTACAGAAAACCGCAAGGGGAAAAAAGAAGTGGAAGGGAAACTTACAGATCAAAGGAGAGCTAAGAGACTTATCCACCAATCACAATGACTGTACCTTATTTGCATCTTAATTCCAACAAACTGCAAAAAAAATACAAGTGGAAAAATTTGAACAGTGACTGGATACTTGATAATATTAAGGAATTATTGTTAATTGTTTTTAGGTTTAACACTGGTATTGAGCTTAGGTTTAAAAAAGTCTGTGTGGGCAATAGCATTCAAAATTGCAACAAAAAGAATAAAATATCTTGGGGTGAATTTAACTAAGCACGTCATACAAGTATATATATATACATATATATATATATATATAAGCAAGTTATACAACTATATATATAGTTATACAAGTATACACACACACACACACACACACACACAAGTTATATAACAAGTATACAAGCTATACAACGAAAACTACAAGACTTTCCTGAAAGAAATTGATGATGACAGTAGGAGATAGAAAGACATTTCATGTACATGGATTGGAAGAATAAACATAGTTAAAATGTCCATACTACCTAAAGCAATCTACAGATTCAATGCAATCCCAATCAGAATCCCAATGACATTCTTTACAGAAATAGAACAAAGAATCCTAAAATCCAAATGGGACAACAAAAGACCCTGAATTGCTAAAGCAATCCTATGAAAAAAGAACAAAGCTGGAGGCATCACAATCCCTGACTTCAAAACATACTACAAAGCTATAGTAATCAAAACAGCATGGTACTGGTACAAAAACAGGCACAAAGATGAATGGAACAGAACTGAAAGCCCAGAAATAAAACCACACATCTATGGACAGCTAATCTTGGACAAATGAACTGAGGGCATAGAATGGAGAAAAGAAGGTCTCTTCAACAAATGGTGCTGAGGAAACTGGACAGCCACATGTAAAAGAATGAAAATTGACCAATCTTTTTCACCATTCGCAAAAATAAACTCAAAATGGATCAAAGACCTAAAGATTAGACCTGAAACAATAAGTCTTCTAGAAGAGAATACAGGCAGTACACTCTTTGACATCAGTATCAAAAGGATCTTTTCGGACACCATTAACTCCTTAGATGAGGTAAACAATAGAAAGAATACACAAATGGGACTTCATCAGACTAAAGAGCTTCTTTAAGGCAAGGGAAAAGAGTATTGAAACAAAAAAACAACCCACCAATTGGGAAAAAATATTTGCAAGTCATATATCCAACAAAGGGTTAATCTCCATAATATATAAAGAACTCACACAACCTAAGCAAAAATCAGACAACCCAATCAAAAAATGGGCAGGGGACATAAACAGACATTTCTCCAAAGAAGGTATATGGATGGCCAATAGGCACATGAAAAGATGCTCATCATCGCCGATCATCAGGAAAATGCAAATCAAAACTACACTAAGATATCACCTTACACCCATTAGAATGACAAAAATAACCAAAACAAAAAGTAACAAATGTTGGAGAGGTTGTGGAGAAAAAGGAACCCTCATACACTGCTGGTGGGAATGCAAACTGGTGCAGCCACTATGGAAAACAGTATGGAGATTTCTCAAAAAATTAAAAATAGAAATACCATATGACCCAGCCATCCCACTACTGGGTATCTATCCAAAGAACCTGAAATCAGCAATTCCAAAAGTCCCATGCACCCCTATGTTCACTGCAGCATTATTTACAATAGCCAACACATGGAAGCAACCTAAGTGTCCATCAACTGATGATTGGATATATACATACAATGGAATACTACTCAGCCGTAAAAAAGGATAAAATCGTCCCATTCACAACAACATGGATGGACCTTGAGGGTATTATGTTAAGTGAAATAAGCCAGACATAGAAAGACGAACTCTGTATGACTCCACTCATAGGTGGAGGCTAAACATGTGGACAAAGAGAACAGATTAGTGGCTACCAGGGGAAAGGGGGTTTGGGGGGTGGGCACAAAGGGTGAAGTGGTGCACCTACGACTGGCAAACAATAATGTACAACTGAAATTCCACAAGGTTGTAAACTATCATAATCTCAATAAAAATTAAAAAAAAAAAGTCTGTGTGGGACCCCTTCAAGTTTGTTCTCCAGTCTTTTTGACAGAGTGTAGTAGTCTTTGGCCATGTTGAGAAGCAGCATTTGCCACCCCAAAATGTGTCTCTTTGGCTTGATTATTTTTTAAGAGCAAAAGACACAGGAAGAAACTTTGACCTTCCCCCTAACAGTCAAAGAATTTAAGATAGAAGGTCTGCTCCAGGAAGGCGCTCTCACCACAGATAACCATAATATAAAACGAACTGCGGTGGTAGACAAGGAGGAACCCAGCAAATTTGATCAAAGTCCTCTCCATGCCCTGTTGTCTCTGCAAGGCATGGCAAACATTTCTGTATCAAACATTCACTTTTCCATCTCCATGTGAATTGCCTTCCTCCCCTTTTAAGTCCCAAACCAGTACCCATGACATCCTCCTTTGTCTTTAGCTGAAGATGGTATTCAAGGTGGTGGCTTCAGTGATTTTGGTGAGTTCCTCAGTTTTCCTGGGTTTCTCCATGTTCACGTTATTAAACTTGTTTGACTTTCTCCTGTTAATCTGTCTCATGTCACTTGAATTCTTAGACCAGCCAGAGGGCAGAGGAATATTTCTTCCTCCCCTATAATCACTTCCCTTGTTTTTAGTACGACAAAATGTTCCAGATGCATATTTTATATTTCCTGACCACATTTGGCATCAGCCTTTTCTTCTGTATCTTTGGTTCATTTTACAGAAATGTGGAAAATGGTATTGAGAGAAAACCCAAAAGAGCTAGGAGTGTTCACTGTTACTTGGTTGATCATTGCTTTTGTAGGCCTTTTTAATGGACAGAACTAGGAAATTTTTTTATGACCTCAAACTGACACTTCCAGTTGAAATTCAGGAACTACAGGATTTCTATTCACCCTTACCACTCTTACCTCAGTGTCTCCTTTCACCTAGCCCAAAGTCCCGGTTCTTAAGAGCATCAATATAAATATGCAGAATAACAATACCAACACCACAAATAGTTACAAAAGAATTAAAACTTTTTTCATCCTTTTGCTCTTAAACCCACTCCCTTTTTTAAAATGACAATTTTATTGAGATATATTTTGCATATTACAAATTCACCCTTTTAAAGTTTAGAATTCTGTGGTTTTTAGTGTAGTCAGAGTTGTGCAACCATTACCACTCTCTAATTTCAGAACATTTTTATCACCACATAAAGAAACCCATACCCACTAGAAGTCACGCCCATTCCCCCTACCCCCAGCTCCTGCTAACCACTAATCTACTTTCACTTTCTATTCTGGCCACTTCATAGACTAATACATTATGCAGCCTTTTGTGACTGGCTTCTTTCACTTAGCTTCTTTCACTAATGTTTTCAAGGTTTATACATGTGCAGTACTTCATTCCTTTTCATTGCCGAATAATATTGCATTGTATGGACATAACATATTTTAGTTCTCCATTCATCATTTGATGGGCTTTTGGATATTCAGCTTTTTGGCTATTACGAATAATGCTGCTGTGAACATTTGCATACAGGTTTTTGTGGGGACATGTTCTCATTTCTCTTGGGTACACACCTAGGAGTATGTAGGAGTGGAAGTATGTAGGAGTGTGTAGGACCTAGGAGTAGAATTGCTGGGTCTATGCTAACTCCATGTTTAACATTTTTAAGAACTGCCAAACTGTTTTCCACAGTGGCAGGGTAATTGTGTGTGGAGTCCCCACCATGAGCCAGACAGTCAGATCACTTGACATCCTTTGGAACAGCTCCTCTCTGAGGAGGTGTACAAACAGGAACAAATGCACCCTAGGCTCATTTGTTTCACTTACTTTTGAGTTTTAGGAATTGCTTTCTAAAAATTTAATTTTGTTTTATAATTATATAAAATATTTACCTGGTTCCAAAGTTAAATTTACCAAAATAATATGTAAAACATGGTATGGTCACGGAAGTCTAACTTCTATCCCTTTTCCCTCTTCCCATTCTCTCCTTCCTCATAGAGATAACTACTTTTTACTTCACGTTTTATCCTTACATGTTTCTTCAATATAAGTGTGTGTGTGTGTGTGTGTGTGTGTGTAGGCACCAGCATTTACCTAAGAAAGGGGTAGGAGCAGTGATACAAACATGTCTAACAATATGTTGCAGACGTTATCTATTGTAGTACATGGATATACATATTCTTTTATAGCCATTGATAGTATGACCAATATGTTTGTGGCATTCATGTAGCCTTTCATATATGTTCTATTTTCTCTCTTTTTGGTAATATATTTTAGTATTCAGGAAGGTTTTTAAACTTAATCTAATAACTATCTTTACACTAATTACTTTTATAAAAATACCCTTATCCCCATACCACCTTTTTGGATATTTTTCTACTGGTGGTCCGCTACAAGGAAAATGAAAATCAGGAGATATCCTTCCCCTCTCCTTTTCCCTATATCTGATTTTTCTTTTTGAGGAAGATTAGCCCTGAGCTAACATCTGCTGCCAATCCTCCTCTTTGCTGAGGAAGACTGACCCTGAGCTAACATCTGTGCCCATCTTCCTCTACTTTATAGGTGGGATGCCGCCACAGCATGGCTTGACAAGCAGTACGTAGGTCCATGCCTGGGATCCTTACCTGCGAACCCCAGGCCACTAAAGTGGAGCACGAACTTAACTGCTACGCTACTGCACCAGCCCCTCCTTATATCTGATTTTAAGTAATATTCTTCCATTCCCAGTTAAGACCTATAAGGCAACCAGAAAGTTTATTCTAGTTTTCATATACTTTCTCATTCTCCTCCCATTTTTGCAAGGTTGGTGCCTATAACCAATACATACTATACTGTAACACTCATTGACATCATTTTGTCTTAGTTTTACAGATAAATATATACCTAATGCTCACAATCAGTATTTATTTCACTATGTCCCTAGTCATATTGTTAATCCCAAGGTAATTCTCCAGTAGACTCTTCAAGACACTCATGGGAACAACATTCCTTGAGTTCTTGCATCTTTAAACCAGTTTCCTTATGATCTTTATACTTAAGTGTCAGTATGGCTGGACATAAAATCTTTGGTTCACTCATTCTGTCTTTGAGTATCCTACGTTAACCTATCATTTTCTGGCATAAAGTTCTGCTATCAAAGTCTGATGACATTCTGATTTTCTTCCCTTTGTGAGTGACTTGGTCTTTTTCTTGGATGCTCACAGAACTTCGCTCTTTTTCTTTAAACTGCTACTCTTTTATTAGCATATCTGCATATTAGCCATCTGGGTCAATTTTCCTAGGTATCTGGTACGCTTTTCCAATATAAATTTCAAATCTCTTATGTTTAAGGAAATCTTTCTTGAAAGGCAGATTTTAGTATTGGTTGTGTTCATTGCTTTGGGCTTCTCCTCTGAAGATTCCTATTATATGCACTTTGGATCTTTCTCTGGCGATCTTTTATATCTATCATTTTCTATCAAAACTTTAGATCTCTTTAGCTATTTCCTTGCTTCCATTTCACATTCTATTTATCTTAAGGCATTATCCATTGTGTTTATTTGCTCTTATATTCCTTCTAGCTTGGTCTGCACTTCTGTAACAATTTTCCCTTTTTTATAATTCCCTCCTGAGTTCTGTCACCTCTTCTTAAAAACCTCCCTTTCTCCAGTCACCTCATTTCTTAATTTTCCTAGTTCTGACTTATCTGATTACTTCACAGCTTTTGTCATGTTTTTAATATCCTCCAACTTGTCTTGAATTATTTGATTGCAGTGCTTGTCTACTTATGGCATGCTTTTGTTGTCTTTGGTACCATTATGTAATTTGACTGTGATGCTGTTCTGCTGCTCAATTTCAAGTGAAATGGGCTTTGCTGTCTTTTGGGAGGGAAAGATGTTCAAGCTGGATAGCACTAGAGTTCTCTCTCCCATTGTCTTCTCACAGTGATTTTAAAAAAAATGGAATGCACAAGGAGTGACATCAGCATCACGGTGGAGTGAGTTGTTCCCTTCACCTCTCCCCTCTAAGTTACAAGTAAATGGACATTCATTAACCAGCAGAGGATTCCCAGCACAGTACAACAGGACATCTGAAAGATTCGTGTGGCCATGCATCTGAAGGTAGCTGGACTGGATCCCCGAGAGGCAGTGGAAATAGGTGAGTGCACCCCTCCACCTACCTGGTGGCAGTGATTCAGGTTGCAGGCCCTCACACAGCAGCCCACTTGACTGTAAGAGGAGGTGGGTGCAGCACGGCCTGCACAAACACTTTCAGAGATTGTAGTCTGGCCCACAGGAGTGCCCACAGGGCTCTGGTGGCCCCAATTGTGCGGACACTCCCCAAGGAGTGGTGCGGCTCAGCCCCCGCAAAGGAGTCCCCACCAAGGATAGCAGCCCAGCCAAGCGGCCCACAAGTGCAGAGTCAGCCTGTGTGCAAAAGAAAGCACCTCTCCCCTCCCACCTAGCACACCAGCTCGGCCAGTCCCTTGCTGAGTGCAGTGGTCCTGCACCAGAGCAACAAGCTGGTGGAGCACAGAAGTCCCACCTGTACATGCATGTGTGACCTGCCAAGGAGTGGCAGCCAGTGCACAAGTGCAGAGAAGTCTTACCAGCAAAAATTCCAGTAGAGGGGGCAGGATAAGAAAACACAGCTCCAGCCCCAACCCCAATGGTGGCAGGTGGAATCTGAAAACTGATACTATCACAAAGGTGCTGCCAAAGGATCACTTCATCAACCATCATGAAGAATTACATTAACACCTCAGAGCAGAAGGCAAATGCCCAGTCTTCAGAAACCAGTCCTGACATCACAGAAACTTACAATCTAAATGACAGAGAATTGAAAATAATTATCATAAAGAAACTTGAGTTACAAGGAAACTCAGAAAGACAGTTCAATCAAATCAGGAATAAAATTAAAGAGCAGAGGACGTCTGCAACATGGCAGCATGAGCTCAACCGGGACACACTCCCCTCCAAAGTACAACCAAAAAGAGCAACTGCTTTCCAACCAAAAAAACAATCCTAATAACAGAAATCATCAGAGACCCACAGCAGCCAAACGGAAGGCGGAGAGGCTGCAGCCGGCCTCGGAGGAGCTGGAACGGGGTAGGAGAGAACTTCGCTCCTGCCCCTAGAGACTGAGATCACTGCAGTGCGTGTGGGAATGAGCGGGGGAGGGGCCGTGCGTGGGGGATGTCCAGGACTCCCACCGCCTGTGCAGCAAAACCCTCTAACAGGGGAAAGCTTCCGGGTGGGGCAACCCCAGCAAGCCAGGGACCAGGGAGAGCAGATCCAACAGGTCAGCCTGAGTGAAAGTGCCGCGCCACCCCCAAACCAAGCTGGGCACTGCCATCTTGGCTGAAGGCACAGGGCTCACAAAACAAGCCTCTCGACCCCCATCTAGTGGCGACAGGCTGTAATTGCAGCCGAATAATAGCAGCGTGCAAAAACCGCTCCTCTACCATCCAGCAATTTATAAAAGCTCCAGTCCAAAAGGAAAACAATAAAAATACAGAAGTTGGTCCTGAGGGCTTGGAAATGGTTAAACGAAGTGAAGAGGAATTCAAAGTAGCTATCCTCAAAATATTCAATGAGGTAAAGGGAAATATAGAGAAACAAGCCAACGAGTTCTGGAGTTACTTCACAAAAGAGGTTGAAATTATAAAGAAGAATCAATTAGAAATACTAGAGATGAAAAATACAATGGATCAGATAAAACAGAATACGGATTCCCTGAATGCCCGTGTAGACACCATAGAGGAGCAAATTAGCATAATCAAAGATGGACAAGCTGAATGGCTCCAGACAGAGGAAGAAAGACAACTAAGAATTAAAAAAACTGAAGAAAACCTCAGAGAAATAGCTGACTCAATGAGAAAATGCAACTTAAGAATCATCGGAATTCCTGAGGGCGTGGAAAAGGAAAATGGAACAGAAACTGTACTCAACATAATAATAGGAGAGAACTTCCCAAATCTAGGGATTGAGAGAGAAATGTGTGTGGAGGAAGCTTTCAGATCTCCTAGATTTGTCACTGTAAAAAGACCTACTGCAAGGCACATAGTAGTAAAAAAAGGCAAAAACGAAGGACAGAGAAAGAATACTCAGGGCAGCAAGGCAGAAGAAAATAACCTACAAAGGAACCCCCATCACACTTTCAGCGGATTTCTCTACAGAAACCTTACAAGCTAGGAGAGATTGGAGTGACATATTCAAAACTTTAAAGCATAAAAATCTTCAACCAAGAATACTCTATCCAGCAAAAATATCCTTCAGATATGAGGGAGAAATTTAATCTTTTCCAGACAAACAAGATATCCTCAAGAAGGCTCTCATATGTGAAAAAAGAAAAAGAGGGAGTAAGGGGTCACAAAACACAGAGTAGGGAAACAAATAGAATCTGAATAGGATAGCAAATATTCAACTGTAGCATTACGATAAAGGGAAGGAAATCACAAAAGCAGAGACAATCTTATCACTCTAACCACAAACTCACAACACAAGGTGGAGTAAGAGATGAAAATAATAATTTAGGAGGGGAGGAGGAAAGGGACTGAAACAGTCTAGGCTAAGGAAGCAAGAGACCACCAGAAAATGGACTATGTTATACATGAGATTCTGAATACAAACTTCAGGGTAGCCACTAAACTAAAAAACAGAGACACAAAACATAAATAAGGAAAATTCTAAGAAACCCAGCATAAGAAATTGCAGAAGTCAATGGGTAGACCAAAACACACAGGACGAGAAACAAAGGAAACACAGGAAAACCAGAAAACGAGCAACAGAATGACAGCATTAAGCCCTCGTGCGTCAATACTCACCCTCAATGTAAATGGATTGAACTCTCCAATAAAAAGACACAGAGTGGGAAAATGCATTAAAGAACAAGATCCAACAATTTGTTGCCTCCAGGAAACACACCTCACCTCCAAGGAGAAACACAGGCTCAGAGTGAAGGGGTGGAAGAAAATACTCCAAGCTAATAGCAAACAAAAGAAAGCAGGTGTCGCAATACTTACATCAGACAAAACAGACTTCAGGATAAGGCAGGTAAAGAGAGACACAGAGGGCCAATATGTAATGATCAACGGGACACTTCATCAAGAACAAATAACGCTTATAAATATCTATGCACCCAACACAGGAGCACCAAAGTTCATAAAACAACTATTAACAAACCTAAAAGAAGATATCAAAAATAACACAATAAAAGTAGGGGATCTCAACACCCCACTCACATCAATGGACAGATCATCCAGACAGAAAATCAACATAGAAACAGTGGAGCTAAACGAAAAGCTAAAACAGTTGGACTTAATAGACATATATAGAACACTTCATCCAAAAACAGCAGAATACACATTCTTCTCAAGTGCACATGGAACATTCTCAAGGATAGACAAAATGTTGGGAAACAAGGCAAGCCTCTACAAATTTAAAAAAATTAAAATAATAACAACCATCTTCTCCAATCATATTGCTGTAAAGCTAGAAATTAATCACAAGAAAAAAGCTGAAAAAGGCACAAGGATGTGGAGACTAAACAATACGCTATTGAACAAGCAATGCATCATTGAAGAAATTAAGGAAGAATTCAAAAAATACCTGGAGGCAAATGAAAATGATAACGTGCCATACTGACTCATATGGGATGCAGCAAGAACTGTGTTAAGAGGAAAATTCATCACAATTCAGGCACATCTTAACAAACAAGAAAAATCCCAAATCAGCAATCTTAAACTACACCTAACTGAATTAGAGAAAGAACAAACAAAGCCCAAAGTCAGCAGAAGGAGAGAAATAATAAAAATCAGAGCAGAAATAAATGCTATTGAAACAAAAAAGGCAGTAGAAAGGATCCATGAAACAAAGAGCTGGTTCTTTGAGAAGATAAATAAAATTGACAAACTCCTAGCAAGACTTACAAAGAAAAAAAGAGAGAAAGCTCAAATAAACAAAATCAGAAATGAAAGAGGAGAAATAACAACAGACTCTGCAGAAATACAACGGATTGTAAGAGAATACTACGAAAAACTATATGCCAGCACAATGGATAACCTAGAGGAAATGGATAAATTCTTGGACTCCTACAATCTCCCAAAGCTCACCCAAGAAGAAACAGACCATTTGAACAGACCAATCACAAGGAAAGAGATTGAAACAGCCATCAAAAGCATCCAAAAGAATAAAACCCCAGGACCAGATGGCTTTCCTGGAGAATTCTACCAAACTTTCATAGAGGATTTAATACCTATCCTTTTCAAGCTATTCCAAAAGATTAGGGAGGATGGAACACTTCCTAACACATTCTACAAGGCCAACATCACGCTGATACCAAAACCTGACAAGGAGAGCACGAAAAAGGAGAACTACAGGTCAATATCACTGATGAACATAGATGCAAAAATTCTCAACAAAATTATGGCAACCCGAATACAGCAATTCATCAAAAGGATCATACATCATGATCAAGTTGGATTCATACCAGGGACGCAGGGGATGGCTCAACATCCACAAATCAATCAACATGATACACCTCATCAACAAACTGAGGAATAAAAACCATATGATCATCTCAATAGATGCAGAGAAAGCATTTGACAAGATCCAACAGCCATTTATGATAAAAACTCTGAACAAAATGGGCATAGAAGGAAACTACCTCAACATAATAAAGGCCATATATGACAAACCCATAGCCAACATCATACTCAATGGGCAAAAACTGAGTGCCATCCCCATGAAAACACGAACGAGTCAAGGATGCCGTCTATCACCACTCTTATTTAACATAGTTCTGGAGGTCCTGGCCAAAGCAATCAGGCAAGAAAAAGGAATAAAAGGAATCCAAATAAGGGCAGAAGAAGTGAAACTCTCGCTGTTTGCAGACGACATGATCTTATATATAGAAAACCCCAAAGAATCCATCGGAAAACTTTTAGAAGTAATCAACAACTACAGCAAAGTTGCAGAGTATAAAATCAATTTACATAAATCAGTAGTATTTCTATACCCTAATAACGAACTAACAGAAAAAGAACTCAAGAACACAATACCATTCACAATCACAACAAAAAGAATAAAATACCTCGGGGTGAATTTAACTAAGGAAGTAAAAGACCTATACGATGAAAATTACAAGGCTTTTCTGAAAGAAATGGATGACGACATAAAGAGAGGGAAAGACATCCCATGCACATGGATTGGAAGAATAAACATAGTTAAAATGTCCATACTACCTAAAGCAATCTACAGATTCAACGCCATCCCAATCAGAATCCCAATGACATTCTTTACAGAAATAGAACACAGAATCCTAAAATTCATATGGGGTAACAAAAGACCCTGAATTGCTAAAGCAATCCTAAGAAAAAAGAACACAGCTGGAGGCATCACTATCCCTGACTTCAAAACATACTACAAAGCTACAGTAATCAAAACAGCATGGTAATGGTACAAAAACCAGTGCACAGATCAATGGAACAGAATTGAAAGCCCAGAAATAAAACCACACATCTATGGACAGCTAATCTTCGACAAAGGAGCTGAGGGCATACAATGGAGGAAAGAAAGTCTTTTCAACAAATGGTGCTGGGAAAACTGGAAAGCCACATGTAAAAGAATGAAAATTGACCATTCTTTTTCACCATTCACCAAAATAAACTCAAAATGGATCAAAAACCTAAAGCTGAGATCTGAAACCATAAGGCTTCTAGAAGAGAATACAGGCAATACACTCTTTGACATCAGTATTAAAAGGATCTTTTCAGACACCATGTCTTCTCAGACAAGGGAAACAATAGAAAGAATACACAAATGGGACTTCATCAGATTAAAGAGCTTCTTCAAGGCAAGGGAAAACAGGATTGAAACAAAAAAACAACCCACTAACTGGGAAAAAATATTTGCAAGTAATACATCCGACAAAGGTTTAATATCCACAATATATAAAGAACTCACACAACTCAACAACAAAAAATTACAGAACCCGGTCAAAAAATGGGCAGGAGACATGGACAGACATTTCTCCAAAGAAGATACATGGATGGCGAATAGGCACATGAAAAGATGCTCATCATCGCTGATCATCAGGGCAATGCAAATCAAAACTACACTAAGATATCACCTTACACCCATTAGAATGACAAAAATAACCAAAACAAATAGTAACAAATGTTGGAGAGGTTGTGGAGAAAAAGGAACCCTCATACACTGCTGGTGGGAATGCAAACTAGTGCAGCCACTATGGAAAACAGTATGGAGATTCCTCAAAAAATTAAAAATAGAACTAGCATATGATCCAGCTATTCCACTACTGGGTATCTATCCAGAGAGCTTGAAGTCAGCAATTCCAAAAGTCCTATGCACCCCAATGTTTATTGCAGCATTGTTTACAATCACCAAGATGTGGAAGCAACCTAAGTGCCCATCAACAGATGATTGGAGAAAGAAGATGTGGTATATATATACAATGGAATACTACTCAGCTGTAAAAAAGAACAAAATCGTCCCATTTGCAACAACATGGATGGACCTTGAGGGAATTATGTTAAGTGAAATAAGCCAGATAGAAAAGGACAATGTCTGTATGACTCCACTCATATGACGACTTTAAACCTGTGAACAAAGAGAACAGATTAGTGGTTACCAGGGGAAGGGGGGGGAGGGGGTGGGTACAAAGGGTGAAGGGTTGCACCTACAACACGACTGACAGACAATAATATACAAGTGAAATTTCACAAGATTGTAACCTATCATAAACTCAATAAAAAATTTAAAAAAAAAAAGAGCAGAAAGGACATGTCACCAAAGAGATTGAAACTCCAAAAAAAAAGCCGAAACAGAAATTATGGATATGAAGAACACAATTAATGAGATAAAAAATAATCTAGGGGCCGGCCCTGTGGCCAAGTGGTTAAGTTCATGTGCTCCACTTGATGACCCAGGGTTTCACTGGTTCGAATCCTGGGCACGGACATGGCACTGCTCTCAAGCCATGCTGAGGCAGCATCCCACAAGCCATGACTAGAAGGACCCACAACTAAAAATACACAACTATGTACCAGGGGGCTTTGGGAGAAAAAGGAAAAAAAATAAAATCTTTAAAAAAAAAAATCTAGAATCCATAAAAAACAGAGCTGACATTATGGAGGACATAATTAGTGATTTAGAGGATAGAAACATAGAGATGCTTCAGATGGAGAGAGAGAACTAAGCATTTTAAAAAAGTGAAGAAATTCTTCAAGAAATATCCAACTTAATTAGGAAAACCAACATAAGGATTATAGGTACTCCAGAGGGACAAGACAGGGAGAAATGAGCAGAGAGCTTGTTCAAAGAAATAATAGCTAAGAACTTCCCAAACCTCGGAAAGAACTGCACTTATAAGTATATGAAGCCAACAGAACTCCTACTTACATCAATGCAAAAAGGCCTTCTCCAAGGTATAAACTATTGAAATTAGAAAAGTCAATGACAAAGAAAAAGTATTAAGGGCAGCAAGGCAGAAGAAAATAATATACAAAGGAACCCATATCAGGATTTCAGCAGATTTCTTAGCAGAAACCTTACAGGCTAGGAGAGAATGGAATGATATTCAAAATTCTGAAACACAAAAACTTACTCTATCTAGCAAAACTATCCTTCAGATACAATGAAGAAATAAAAGCTTTCCCAGATAAACAAAAACTGAGGGAGTTCACCACCACTAGGCCTCCCTTCAACAAATAGTGAAAGGAGTCCTCCCACCTGAAACTGAAAAGCAAAGGTTCACAAAACTGTGAGGAAGGAGATAAATAGACAGAATCAGAAAATTGTAGCTCTATATAAGACTAGGTTAGTGAACAATTATAACATAAAATACAAAGGGAAGGAAAGTATCAAAAATAACTATAAACACTTCAATGTAGTCGCAAATTCACAATACAGAAAAGAACTATTTGTGACAAAAATAACTCAGAAGGGGAAGAGCAAGGGGATGGAACCTGCTTAAGCTAATGGATAGAAGAGAAGAACAGAAAGTGGACTACCTCATCTGTGAGATTTTGCACACAAACCTCATGGTAACCACTAAACAAAAAAATCAGAGCAGGGCCACAAATCATACGTAAAAAGAAAACTGAGAAAACCATCAAATAAAACCACCAAACTGAAATGGCAGTCAGAAATACAAGGGAAAATAAACAATGGACATAGAAACAACCAGAAAACAAGAGATAAAATGACATTATTAAGCTCTCATATATCAATATATTAAACTCTCATATATCAATAATCACTCTAAGTGTAAATTCAATCAAATTCTCCTGTCAAAATACAGAGTGGTTGGATGGATTAAAAATCAAGACCCAAGCCAGCCCTGATGGGCTAGTGGTTAAAGTTCAGCACTCTCACTGCTTTGGTGGTCCACGTTAGGTTTCCAGTCATGGAACCACACCACTCGTCAGTCAGTAGCCATGCTGTGGCGGCAGCTCACATAGAAGAACTAGATGGACCTACAACTAGAATATACAACTATGTACTGGGGCTCTAGGGAGGAAAAAGAAAACCAAGACCCAAGAATATGCTGCCTTCAGGAAACACATCTACGTTCTAGAGACAAAACACAGGCTCACAGTGAAGGGATGGAAGATGATACTCCAAGCAAATGGCAAGGAAAGAATGCAGGTGTTCCCATATTTATATCAGACAAAGCAAATGTCAAGGTAAAAAGACAATGAGAGACAAAGAGGGGCCATATATAATGATAAAAGGGACATTCCACCAAGGACATAAACTAAATATGTCTTTATAAATATATATGTATCTAACACAGGGGCACCAAAGTATAAAAAGCAACTATTAACAGACTTAAAGGGAGAAATGGACAGCAATACAATAATAGTAGGGGACCTCAACACCCCACTTACATCAATGGATAAATCATCTAGATAGAAAGTCAACAAGGAAACAGTAGCCTAAATGAAATGGTAGACCAGCTTGACTTAACAGATATGTATAGAACATTCCATCCAAAAACAGCAAATACACATTCTTCTTAAAGGTACATGGGACACTCTCAAAAACAGACCATATGTGGGAAACAAGGCAGGCCTCAATAAATTTAAGAAGATTAAAATAATAGTAAGCATCTTTTCCAACTACAATGCTGTGAAACCAGAAATGAATTACAAGAAAAAGGCCAGGAAAGTCACAAATACGTGAAGACTAAACAACATACTACTGAACAACCATTGGATCAATGAAGAAATCAAAGGAGAAATAAAAAAAATACCTGGAGACAAATGAAAATGAAAAAACAACATACCAACTCTTATTGGATGCAGCAGAAGCAGTCCTAAGAGAGAAATTTGTACAGGCCTATATCAATAAAAAAGAAAAACCTCAAAGAAGTAATCTTGAACTACACCTAACAGAACTAGAAAAAGAAAAAGAAACAAAGCCCAAAGTCAGTAGAAGGAGAGAAATAATAAAAATTAGAGCAGAAATGAATGAAATAGAGACTAAAAAAACAATAGAAAGGATCAATGAAACTGGTTCTTTGAGAAGATAAACAAAACTGACAAACCATTAGCCAGACTAAGAAAAAAAGAAGCCTCATATAAATAAAACTAAAAATGAAAGAGGAGAAATTACAACAGCTACCACAGAATACTACAAAAACTATATGCCAACAAATTGAACAACCTAGAAGAAATGGACAAATTCTTAGACTCATACAACCTCCCAAAATTGAATCAAGAAGAAATAGAGAATCTGAATAGATCAATCACAAGTGAAGAGACTGAAAGAGTAATCAAAACCTCCCCAAAAACACAAGGTCAGGACTAGATGGCTTCTCTGGAGAATTCTACCAAACATTCAAAGAAGATTTAATACCTATCCTTCTCAAACTATTCCAAAATACTGAAGAAGATGGAATGCTTCCTATCTCATTCTATGAGGCCAACATCACCCTAAAACCAGACAAGGATAACACTAAGAATGAAAATTACAGCCCAATATCACTGATGAACATAGATGCAAAAATCTTCAACAAAATATTGGCAAACCGAATACAGCAATGCATTAAAAGGATCATACACCATAATCAAGTGGGATTCATACCAGGGATGCAGGAGGGTTCAACATCTACAAGTCAATCAATGTGATACACTACATTAACAAAATGAAGAATAAAAATCACATGATCACCTTAATAGAGGCTGAGAAAGCATTTGACAAGATCCAATATCCATTTATGATAAAAATTCTTAATAAAATGGGTATAGCAGGAAAGTAGCTGAATATAATAAAGGCCATATATGACAAACCCACAGTCAACATCATACTTAACAGTGAAAAACTGTTAACTTTTGAAAAGCCATCACTGTGAGAACAGGAACAAAACAAAGGTGCCCACTCTTGTCATTCTTATCCAACATAGTACTAGAGGTTTTGGCCAGAGTAGTTAGGGAAGAAAAAGAAATAAAAGGTATCCAAATTGGAAAGGAAGAAGTGAAACTCTCACTGTTGGCAGACAACATGATTCTATATACGGAAAACCCTCAAGAATCCACCAGAAAACTATTAGAAATAATCAACAACTACACCAAAGTTGCAGAGCACAAAATCAACTTACAAAAATCAGTTGCATTTCTATACACCAATAACGAACTAGCAGAAAGAGAAGTCAAGAATACAATCTCATTTACAATTGAAACAAAAAGAATAAAATGTCTAGGAATAAATTTAATCAAGGAAGTGAAAGACCTATACACTGAAAACCATAAGACATTATTGAAAGAAATCGAAGAAGACATAAACAGAAAGATATTCCATGCTCATGGACTGGAAGAACAAACATAGTTTGTCCATATTACCTAAAGCAGTCTACAGACGCAATGCAATCTCAATCAGAATCCCAATGACATTCTTCATGGAAATAGAACAAAGAATCCAAAAATTTATATGGAACAACAAAAGACCTCGAATAACCAAAGCAATCCTGAGAAAAAACAACAAAGCTGGAGGCATCACAATCCCTGACTTCAAAATGTACTACAAAGCTATAGTAATCAAAACAGTATGGTACTGGCACGCAAACAGACACACAGATCAATGGAACAGAACTGAGAACCCAGAAATAAACCCACACATCTATGGACAGCTAATCTTCGACAAAGGAACTAAGAATGTACAATTCAGATAGGAAAGTCTTTTCAACAAATGGTGTGGAAAACTGGATAGCCATATGTAAAAGAATGAAAGTAAGCCATTATCTTACACCATACACAAAATTTAACTCAAAATGGATTAAAGACTTGAATGTAAGACATGAAAACATAAAACTCCTAGAAGAAAATGTAAGCAGTAGACTCTTTGACATCAGTCTTAGCAGCATCTTTTTGAATACATCTACTCAGGCAAGGGACTACAGAAAAGAAAAAATAACACATGGGACTACATCTGACTAAAAGCTTCTGCACGGCATAGGAAACCAGGAACAAAACGAAAAGACAACCCACCAACTGGGTGAAAATATTTGCAAATCATACATCTCACAAGGGGTTAATCTCAGAAATATACAAAGAACTCATACAACAAACAACAAAAAAAACCAAACAGCTCAATCAAAAACTGGGCAGAGGATATGAACAGACATTTTTCCAAAGAAGATATACAGATGGCCAACAGGCACATGAAAACATGTTCAACATCACTAATCATCAGGGAAATGCAAATCAGAACTACAATGAGATATCACCTCATGCCCATCCCAATGGCTATAATTAACAAGACAGGAAATAACAAGCGTTGAAGAGAAGGTGGAGAGAAAAGAACCCTCATAGACTGCTGGTGAGAATGCAAACTGGTGCAGCCACTATGGAAAACAGTATGGAGATTCCTCAAAAAATTAAGAATAGAACTACCATATGACCCAGCTATCCCACTATTGACTATTTATCCAAGGAACTTGAAATCAACAGTTCAAAGAGGTTTGTGCACCTCTATGTTCACTGCAGCATTATTCACAATACCCAAGACGAGGAAGCAACCCAAGTGCCCATCAACTGATGAATGGATAAAGAAGATGTGGTCTATGTACACAATGGAATATGACTCAGCCATAAAAAAAAGGACAAAATTGTCCCATTTGCAACTACACAGATGGACCTTGAAAGTATGATGTAAAGTGAAATAAGCAAGACAGAGAAAGACAAACATCGCATGATTTCACCGATATGTGAAAGACAAAAAACATGGATAAAGAGAAAATAGTGGTTTCCAGAAGGGAAGGGGGTGGGGTGGTGGGTGAAAGGGTTAAAGGGGCACACTTGTATGGCGACGGATAAAAACTAGACTATTGGTGGTGAGCAACATGCAGTCTATACAGAACTGATATATAACTATGTACACCTGAAATTACACAATGTTATAAACCACGATGACCTCAATAAAATTTTTTTTATTTTATAAGGCTACATTTTTTTTTCAAACCAGCATCCTCTACTTCTCTCCTCCAATATCTGGATCTTCTTTTGTCTTTGCTCCATTGTCTCTGTACTGATATATCTGGATTTTACTCCTGGCAATTTCTGTTCAGTGCAGGGCTTTGTCCTGAAAGGATGCTTGATTTGCTAGTTTCAAGAGTACATTAGTCCCTGACAGCTCCAGCATGGTCCCCTTGCATTCACCCAAAATTAGATCTTATAGAATTTTTCTCCTAATTTCTGCCTCTGTTCTTAGATTGGCCTGCCTCGCTTTCAGGTGCTTGTTGGTGATTTGGAAGCTCTTATTTTCTCATGGTCTTAGAAGCCTGGCTGCCTTTCCTCTGCTTCCTCACACACAGATGACGACACCATGTACCTGACAATGATCCCTGGGAAAATCAGCAGTATTTGGGGTTTGTAGGGATATAGTATCGTCTAGTTTTGTTGTTGCTGTCTGTGGGTTTTTGTTATTGCCTCTCATTTTCTCTGTTTCATGGGGAAATTTGAGAAGATTCAAAAACTATGCCACTATACCCAACAACATGGATAAATCTCAGACATATAGGTTGAACAGAACGAGTCAGACAAAAGCGTAAATACTCTACGATTTCACTTACACAAAGGTTAAAAACAGGCAAAACTAACCTACAGTGATAGAAGTCAGAACAGTAGTGACTATGGAGGGTAACTGACTAGGAGGAAGTTGCTACATTGTTGATAATGTTCTATATCAACATGGGTGGTGGTTTCTTGGTTATTTACATATATAAAAATTTACTGAGCTGTACACTTAAGATACTGGATGTTATGTCTCAGTTTTTAAAAAATGCTGCCCCTGCCATTATCCTTCCCCTCAACCAGTGTCTATTGAAATTATAGTGTAATTTCAATAATATTAGTAAGAATATTTTGAGCCAACATAATATTGAGCTAAAAAAGGTATACGACATCAATACTAAAAAGTAAAAGGACATATAAAAATAAATTTACAGTAATCATAACCATGTAAAAAATATATTTGCTCAAAGACTTGTAAGGTACACAGAAAATGAAAATACTTGATTTTATGGTATGTTATGATTATGAGTATTATTTTTCCTACTTTTGTTTTCATTATTTTTGCTATACTGCTTTTTTGCCACAAATTTCTCCAAATTATAAGCTTTCCTGTATATCCAATTAAACTATTTAATATTAATCACTATTTCTGCTTTCACAATACTGGTGAGATTTTCCATGTTTTCCCTAATTCCAAGCAATAAATGTCAGCTAACACAGTTTTCTTAGGATACAGAATATGAAAAAGTTACTTTGGGCTGGTTAAATTGCAAATAATTTCTAAAAACACAAGATAAGCAAAAAGAAAAAAACAATAGAAAAAGAAGTAAATTACAAAAGAAGTTTATAGAACACAAATGTGACCTGTATTCACAATATGATATCCAAGTAAACCACCAATGTTACTTCGAGCTGCCTATGAAGAAGCACTATGTTACTGAACAAGAACGCATCAATCAATTGCTTTGAGAGACTTAGTAAGAGATTTCTGCCTAAAGGCAGTCTTGAAAAATTGTGAGGTTGGCCAGTTTGGTTTTGCCTCTGGGCAAATATCACTGGCATCTCCCCAAACATCCAAGACCTTTATTAAGGTGTTGTACGGCTAGCGAAAATTCTCCCCATAAAGGGCTATCTCCCTGGGTAATAGTATTCTAGGCCTCTCTTTTCACTCTCTCATCTAAAATCTGCTCTTGGCTAGCCAAATTACTTAAAAAAGGACCCGATAAGATAAGAACAAGTTCGATGTGTTACTCCCACGATACTATTATATTTTAAGAAATAACAATTTCTTAAATCAGAGTATTAAAGCTAATAGGGGAAATTTTGTTATCAATCAGAACGTAGCCTTCCCCAGAACTTTCCACCCACATAACTCATTGCTAAGATTGGCCCAGAACTGTAGGTACAAAGATGCATTTTCTATTACAACTGTGGCAAATTACCATAAACATAGAGGCTTCAAACAAGACAAGTTTATTATCTTATAGTTCGCTAGGTCAGAAATGCAACGGAGGTCTCATCAAGCTAAAGTCCAGGTGTTTTGGTAAGACTGAACTTGTTTCTGCAGGCTTTGAGGGAGGATCCATTTCCTTGACCATTCAGATATTAGCAGAATTCAGTTTCTTACAGCTGTAAGACTGAGGTCCTCATTTCCATGCTGGCCATTCATAGCTTCTAGAGGCCACCTGCATTCCTTGGCTAGGGTCCCTTCCTCCAGCTTTAAAGCCAGTAAGAGCAGGTTGAGCTGCTCTTACTTTGAATCTCTCCCCCTCCTTCATCCTCTAACTCAGCTAGGAAAGATCCTGTGCCATTAACGACTATGTGATTAGACTGGGCCAACCTGGACAACCCAGGACAGCCTTCCCATCTAAAGGTCCACACTCTTAACCACATCTGCAAAGTCCCTTTTGCCATTTCAGGTAACATATTCACAGTTCTGGGAATTAGGGTATGGGCATATCTGGGGGCCCATTATTTCCCTACCACAAAATTAGACGAGTCAATTTGGGGATTTTAAAACCTTGTTCATTTTTTTTTCTTAAAGATTCAGATTCAGATATAAGCATAAACACATGAAACAATATTTTTACCACTTTTTAAAAGTAGTTTGGGGTTTGTGATTTTGACTTTCAAAAGGCTTATTCACCATTAAAAAGAAACTAAACAATAATTTGACCTGGTTGTCATCAAATGGTATTGTTCATAAGGTACTGAATTATCAAGGATATCCCAAAGAAAATGTTTAGGGGCTAGCCCAGTCATAGTGGTTAAGTTCATGCACTCTGCTTTGGCGGCCAGGGGTTCACCAGTTTGGATGCTGGGCATAGACCTATACACCACTCATCAAGCCATGCTGTGGTGCCATCCCAAACAGAAGAACTAGAAGGACTTACAACTGGGATATACAATTATGTACTGGAGCTTTGGGGGAAAAAACAAAAAGAAACTGTTTAAAAATTGAACAAGTTGCGGGGCTGGCCCCGTGGCCGAGTGGTTAAGTTCGCGCGCTCCGCTGCAGGCGGCCCAGTGTTTCGTTGGTTCGAATCCTGGGCGCGGACATGGCACTGCTCATCAGACCACACTGAGGCAGCGTCCCACATGCCACAACTAGAAGAATGCACAACGAAGAATACACAACTATGTACCGGGGGGCGTTGGGGAAAAAAGGAAAAAAAAAAAAAAAAAATTGAACAAGTTGCTTTTAGAAAGGAAAAAAACCAAAACAGGTTTATGACATCAAGCAAAATATGCATTTAATATTTTATGACGTGAATTGTACAAAGTGCTGAGATTATATCAAGAAAAAGAAAGGTATAATTTTTCATGAGTGTTTCTTGATAGTATGAAAAATTACACTATGAGATAGAACCCTCCTCAGAGACAGTATGGACGTCTTAGAATACTGAGGGGGAAGTCCTCAAGGCACAATTTTAAATCGTCACGCCTACAGCCCCTATGGAAGAAACTGCAAATAATTAGATAAGGCCTAATAGCCTGGAAAACATCTATAGAATTCTTCAAGGGGGTAACAATGGGGAAGGGAAAGGTAATTTAACTAAAGACAATAAAATCAAAGGAAATAACATCTTTTCTTAAACAAAATAAAGGATTTAAAATGTTCTACATGATTGGGATCTCTGGCAATGAACAATCAGAATGTGTGAACACTGGAGTTTGTTCTACGAAGTATTTATAAGTAGAAGAAAATCTGAGAGAGATTTTAGAAGAGCAAATTGCACCACTTCTCTCCACAGTGGAGGGCGGGGACAAGGGCACACCCTATGGAGTCATGGCTGGACCGGCCCATGTGTAACCGAGCTTTTGCATGGTTTCAGCATATGTGCATCTAGAGATGCCAATTCTATTCTAAATACAGAGATCAGAAAAAAAGTAAATTCAAATTTGTGCTTCTCAGTAAAAAACAACATGATCTCTAGTCATTTAAAAAAAAGATTTTTTAATATTTTTAAGTAATTCAACAAGAGAGGAAGTTTACTTTCACCAATTTAGTCTCATCCAAAATATGTACAGACATATCTGAAAATTTACCATTATTCTATGCCGCCTCTATTCTCCCACAACAATTATAACCTTTGCCACTAAATAACTATGTTATTTAATTATCATTTACAAATCAGTACTCTCAACAGAGGGTGAGCTAGTCCTAGAGGATAGGCACGGATGTTATTCTTTGAATAGCCAGAGTATCATGGAGAACTTAGCACACATGAATATTTGTTGAATGAATGAATGAATCAGTACGTCTGTGTCCTCACGCAAGCCTTGTTTCCCAGAGCTTAACCACGACTTCAACCAAACTCAACTTTAAAAATAAAAAAGTCCAAGGAACACATTGAAAGCCAAAGATTTAGAAATTTTAAACTAGCCTTCTCAAACACATCAACCAAGCTGACTAAATGGATCAGTTCTAGTGAGGAGCTGATCAACATGCTGCAACGGTAAGTCACTCATTGAGTTACACTACCTGAATCAGATTAAAGTCAGTCACTAAAACCCAAAACAATATGTTTTGTCTGTACAATGATCCATCAAAACGCAACATTTTTGGAACACCTACTATGTGTTAGGTGTTGATTTTAAAAAGATTAATACTGGGGCCGGCCCAGTGGCACAGCAGTTAAGGGTGCGTGCTCCACTTCAGAAACCCAGGGTTTGCCAGTTCAGATCCCAGGCACAGACACAGCACTGTTCATCAAGCCGTGCTGCAGTGGCCTCCCACATATAAAATAGAGGGACAGTGGCATGGCACAGATGTTAGCTCAGGGACAATCTTCCTCAGCAAACAGAGGAGAATTGGCAGCAGATGTTAGTTCAGGGCTAATCTTTCTTAAAAAAAAAAAAAGTAAAAAGATTAACATTAATTCTTTCACAGAACTCTGATTTCGTATTGCTTGCCGAGTTTCCACACTCTGGACAGCAGGGTCTCATATGGTAAAGGAAGCACAGTTCCTTTCCTTTATGGTTTATACTTCATGTCTTCCAGCAGTGCTCATTTTATAGCAAATCTGAAGATACAATTCTAATTTTCATGATAAAGGCAGAAACTTATATGTGTAAAAAGAAAAGAAAATCTCAGAGGACTGAAACTTTCAGTGAATTAGGCCAAGGCGGCTTTGAGACACAAATGGCAACCTACTGCATTGGCTGCCTCTCTCCTCCACCTTCCCGGGCCTGGCCCTCCCCAGCACTCCCCCCGTTACTACGTTGGAGTCCTGAGAGCCAGGTTCACACAACAGGCCTCACCTGCCGAGACATATTTGCTTAGACCAGGCTTGAGTCCCTGACCCAGGCTTGCCCAGCCACCCCTTCCCTGGGCGTGTTTCAAATTAGACTGAGATTCTTACCTCAGTCTGGCTGCTCTCTGGAACAGAGGAGATGTACACTTGAGAGCTGTTAACACTGGTCACTTTCCAGCAAGTGAACCAGATGGGGGTAGTCAGTTTGCTGGGAAAGAAAAAAGACCAGGGATATGCAGACAGAAGCAGAGGCAAAAGACACGGAGAACAGTTTCTGTTTTCTTAGCACTCCAGTTTCTGAGTCCTGAGGCCTAGCCATGTCCTTGCCCTGGCTTCTGGAAGATATCCCCGAATCTTATAACCAATTCTTCTTTTTGCTTAACGGTTTCTGTTACTTATACCCAACTATGATCAAAGGCAGAGCAAGCTGAAGCTGCAGGATGAGACATGCTTCTCCAGCGCGGCCAGGCGGCTTGGGTTCCCACTTTCTGGCACGCCACGTGCAGTGCTGCCTCTTCCTGTGCAACAACATCAAAAAACAAAACAGACAGCACACTAACACTGCTCATGGGGAGCAAGCAGGACTTCCAACGCCGTGGAAAAGGCACCACAGAACTGTGGAGGGGAAAGGAGAGAGGTGGTCACTTAGCCGAGCCCATTTATTTTGTAGATGAGGAACAGGAAGGCCCAGAAGAGGCCTTTCACTTCGCAAATTCACCACTGGAGTCTTGACTCCAGAGCTCTACAAACATGCCAGCATTACTCCGACACTAAAATAAAACAAAACGAAGAAGCCTACGAGACAGCACAATACAGAGAACAACTGAGAATACAGCTATAAGGTGTTGACCTATTAAAGGATATTACATCCCTTTGAGGGGATAGACCTTTTTTCCCTGTATTCTGTCAAATTGCTTAGGCATACAGATTATCTCCCAACAGGGAAATAGGAGATATTTAAACTAAAAAACATGATTTGACCATAACAACTTTTAAAAGTACCTCCCAAAATGCCAACCTCTCCCTTCTCTTTACTACTCCTATATAAATATACTACATTGAAAGGATCCTCAAAAGCATATATCCTTAGCCAAGTTGGATGAATTCAATTCATAAAATTGTACATTCACAAATTAAGTTTAGGTGAAAGAGAAAATAGATGCAAAGTTTCTTATATTTCTTTAAGGCACACTAACGATTTTTAAGATCAATATTCTTTCTCATGTGCCAGGAATTAGCAAATTGCAGGCTGTCAAATCATGTGTTACATATCTAATCGACGATGAAAAGTTACATGTAATAGGAAGACCAGTCACTGCACATGACGAAGCATCACAATCATGTTAATTAAATGGAAGAACGAATGAACAGAGAGAAGCTTTTTATTAGAAGGACTAAGCAAACATTCACGAGCAGAGAAAATGCGACTGCACAAAAGTTCTCTCTTACACAAGCAACAGCACCACCTGCAGATAAATAAAAGCAACAAGGTCAGTTAATTCAAAATCTGGCCAAAAGTACCTTATATGTTCAGATCTTTTCCCTTGAATGCTGTTCCATTTAATGTAATATAATGCAATTCATTAATACATCTGTATATTCATTTATACTATTTTAATTTGAAAGTTTTATATATTTGAATTGTGCATTTCTTAAAAAACAAAAGTAAAAATAAAATTTACTATGGAATCTAGAGAAAAATTAAGGTATTTGGCTTTTAAGGTTTATTCCATAATTTACTTTTACCATAATTTATTTTACTAACCCCTTAATAATGTACGTTTAGTTTGTATCTGATACTCCCTGACCATCTCATCTAAAATAATGCCAACTCTCTTACCCAACTTTGTTTTTTTATAGCATTTATTACCACTTAACATATTTTATATTGATTTTGTTTATTCGTTTGTGTGTAGTCTTTCATCTGCTTGAATGAAAACTCTCAAGAGAGCAGGGAATTTATTTTGTTTACTGCTGCATCTGTAACATCCAGGGCAAGGGCCTGGCACACAATGGACTCTCAATAAATGTTTGTAAAATAATTAATGAATATTAAAATAAATGAACAAATGAATATGCAATGCAGTTTTGTTTTGTTTCGTTTTTGAGGAAGATTAGCCCTGAGCTAACAAGTGCCAATCCTCCTCTTTTTGCTGAGGAAGACTGGCCCTGAGCTCACATCCGTGCCCATCTTCCTCTACTTTATACATGGGATGCCTACCACAGCATGGCTTTTGCCAAGCGGTGCCATGTCCACACCCGGGATCCGAACCGGCGAACCCCAGGCTGCCGAGAAGCGGAAGGTGTGAACTGCTGCGCCACCGGGTCAGCCTCCTACAAAGCAGTTTTAAGCTTCCTTGAAAGTATAATAGCTGTTTCAAAAGTTTCAAGTTATACTTGAGAAAAGTTGTACCAGGTAATGCCCCCTTCAATGCTTTATGAGGAAGCCCACGTTCTCATTTTCTGATGTGTGGGAAATGGCATAACACTGTGATTTTTTTTTTTTTTTAAAGATTTTATTTTTTCCTTTTTCTCCCCAAAGCCCCCCGGTACATAGTTGTGTATTCTTCGTTGTGGGTTCTTCTAGTTGTGGCATGTGGGACGCTGCCTCAGCGTGGTCTGACGAGCAGTGCCATGTCCGCGCCCAGGATTCGAACCGACGAAACACTGGGCCGCCTGCAGCGGAGCGCGCGAACTTAACCACTCGGCCACGGGGCCAGACCCCCGTAACACTGTGATTTTTATTTGCATGAAACTCATTAATGCAGAGACTGAACACTATCTTTGGGCTCTGGGGATATTTACAATACACTTCTTTTATCCTTTGCTCACTTTTTTCAGTTCAAGATTTTCTATTTGGTCCCTTTTTATAACCTCTATCTCTTTATTGATATCATCTATTTGTTGAGACCTGTTCTCTTGGTGCCCTTTAGTTGTTTCTCTATGGTTCCTTTAGCTCTTTGAGCATATTTAAGACCTCTGATTTAAAGTCTGTCTAACAAGCCCAATGCTGGGCTTCCTCAGGGGTGGTTTCTTTCTTTTTTCCCTGTAACTGGGCCATACTTTTCCGCCTCGTTGTATGCCTTGTAATTTTTTGGTGAGACATGGATGCTTTGGCTATTATACTGTGGTAACTCTGAATATCAGAGTCTTACCCCACCCCACCCTCCACCCCTGCCCCGAGGGTTTCTTGTTTTACTTTTTGAGGGCTGCAGTGATTTGTTTATTTAGTGGCTTTTCCAAACTAGTTTTGCAAAGACTGTTCCTTTCATCATGTGCAGTCACTGAAGTCTTCATTCCATTATCTCAATGGTCAGCTAGTAACCTGACAGAGCCAAAAAGAAAGGAAAAAAAATACTCTCCTACTCTTTGCGATTTGGCTCTGAGCTGGGGAACTCCTTCAGCACCCAGCTAGGCCACCTACAATGCTGCCTTGCCTTCATCTCCTGCTTGTGCAGAGCCCAAGGATCTGCCAGTGATACAAGCCTAGCATCCTCTCAAGTCTTTCCTGAGTATGTGTCTGGCCCTGGGTATGTGTGTTGCACTTTGGATTCCTCAGGAGATGTGAGAGCCCATCAAAGTCCTTCTTTTTCCATGTGTCTTCCTCCTAAGCCTCCTCCTTCCCAAGCTTTTCGATCCATCTGCTGCTTGCCCCATCCACCATTCCCTACCCTAAGCTGCTGTGGGTAGCATGTCTTTACGCGCTTTCAACAGATGTCACCTGGCAAGCCTCTCCAGCTCTGAGCGATTTCCAAAGGAGGCAAAACAAAGACAGTCTTCTGTGCCAGTTCCTCAGGGAATCACCAGACAGGTCAAAAAGCACAACCATAGTTTTTTGAAAACATGGTCCATATTGTCACCCCTGGTCCCACCAAGCTGCTCTCTCACTCTACTCCACCCTGAGAACCACTGCAGTAGTCAGCATAGTTTTCAAGTGTGCAGACCTCATTTTCAAAAACTCATGATGAATTATTTTAAATAAACTTTTGCAATGTTAAAAATTATAATGGCAGAACAGCTGCTATCAGACCAGACTTTTCAGAAATAATACTTATTCACTCCAGACAAAATAAAACAACTAATTGAAGACTGGAGAGCAATCAAAAGCAGGCAGATAGCCACTTTAGAAAACAGTTTGGCAATTCCTCAAAAAGTTAAAGATAAGAGTTACTATTTAACCCAGCAATTCTACTCCTAAGTATATACCTAAGAGAAATGAAAACATGCCCACACAACAACTTATCCACATTCATGGCAGCATTACTCATAATTACCAAAATTTGGAACAACCCAAATGTCTATCAGCTGATGAATAGATAAACAAAATGTGTTATATTCATATAATAGAATATTATTTACCCATAAAAAGGAATGAACTATTGATAAATGATACAACAGTGATGACCCTTGAAAACATTATGCTAAGTAAAAGAAACCTGTCACAAAAGGCCAAATAAGGTATTATTCCATTTATATGACATGGCCAGAATAGAAAAAGAAAGGAGATTAGTGGTTGCCAGGGGATGGGACTGGGGTAGGGAGAAATATGGGTTGACAATAACTGAGTATCTGATTCCTTTTAGAGGGGAGGAAAATGTTCTAAAACTTAAGAGCATGGTGTTGGTTGCACAACTCCATGAATACACTAAAAAACAGTGAATTGTACACTTTAAATGGGTAAAATGTATAGTATGTGAATTATATCTCAATACTGCTGTTCAAAAAAAGTAGGCAGAAACTTGAAGGGAATGGTTGAAAAAAAGGGAAGAGTATTGAGTAAACTTCCATTTTTTTTACAACAACCTTTTGGCTGAGAGCAGGCCCTCCTTGGTGCCAAGCATGATGGCTAAAGCTGAGAGAGAAACCTATTGTCACCAGGAAAGGACTCAGAGGAAAGTTCAGGGTGACCACAACAGCTGGAAATGAGGAGAAAACTCCAGAAAGAAAAAGTCATAGAGGGGCTGGCCCCGTGGCCGAGTGGTTAAGTTCGCGCGCTCCGCTGCAGGCGGCCCAGTGTTTCGTTGGTTCGAATCCTGGGCGCGGACATGGCACTGCTCGTCAGACCACGCTGAGGCAGCGTCCCACATGCCACAACTAGAAGAACCCACAACGAAGAATACACAACTATGTACCGTGGGGCTTTGGGGAGAAAAAGGAAAAAATAAAATCTTTAAAAAAAAAAAAAAAAGTGAAATTTAAAAAAAAAAAAAAAAAAGGAAAAGTCATAGAGATTTCATCTTTACACCACAGGGGAGACAGAGCCTAACGTTTGAGTTCAGCCAAGTTGACACCCTGTTAACACACACAGAAAAATCAGTACTCTTTAGAGAAACATAAGAGAGTCTAGAGTCTCTACTATGTATTATCCACAATGTTCAGAATACAATTCAAAATTACTAGTTATACAAAGACACAAGAGAAAAGGTAATCGATGACAAGATGCTAAAATTAGCTGACAATGATTTTAAAGGCAGCTATTATAACCAAGGCCATAATTGAGTATGTTTTTGAACATACAGTAACAGAGAAAAAATCAGTAGAGAAATAGGAACTATGAAAAAAATAACCAAATGGAAATTCTAGAATTGAAAACACAATATCTGAAATTAAAATTCACTGGATGGAATTACAGGAAGATTGGAAACAACAAATGAAAGAATTGGTAAACATGAAGATAGATCAACAAACATTATCCAGTTAGAAATCTGAGGGAAAAAAGATTGAAGAAATATGAATAGAGCCTTGCTGACTTGTGGGACAATATCAAAAGTCTAAAAAAATTATAATTGGACTTCCCGTAGGGAAAGGAAGAGAGAATGAGGCAGAAAAAACTACTTGAAAACATAATGGCTAAAATTTCCCCAAGTTTGGTGAAATCATAAATTTACGTATTCAAGAAGTGTAGGGAACCCCAAACAAGACAAATACAAAGAAAATCAGACACTATCCAAGTGCTGGAAACCAAAGAAAAGAAAATCTGCAAAGCAGCCAGAGGTAAACGCCACTTCACATTCAGGAGAGCAATGACACAGACAGTCACTTACTTCTCATCAGAAACAATAAAGACCAAAAGACAGTGGGACAATATCTTTAAAATGCTGAAAGAAAGAAAGAGAAGAAAAGAAAAGAAAAAACTGTCAACCCAGAATTCTAAATCCAGTGAAGAATAAGGAGGAAATAGACATTTTCAGACAAACAAAAGGTAGGAAAATTCATCACTAGCAGATGTATACTACAAGATATGCCTAAAGGAAGATTTTTAGGCTGAAGGAAAGTTATATCAGTCGGAAATCAAGATCTTCAGGAAGAAAAGAAGGGCACTAGAAACGTTAAACATGTAGGTAAACATAAAAGATTACCTTTTCTCCTCTTAATGTCTTGAAAATAAATATGACTTTTTAAAATAAAAATTATACTGTGATAGATATAATATTTAGGACAATTATAGCATAAAGGAGAGGTGGGTAAATGGAACTATATGGATGCAAGATTCTTATATTTTACATGAAATGGTATAACATTAACTCTAAGGAGTATGTGAGACAAAATGAGCACCAAGTAATGCCCCTTCTCTCTCGCAAAGGACTGGGTAGAAGGGGTGCCCTAGAAGATGGAACCCTTTTGACATAACTACCCTCCTCCAGGCACACACCACTCGAGAAGCCGTGCATTCTCCCCACTAGGTACTGCAGCTGTGGAGACAGCGGGATGGAGCCCTCTGGAGTGTTCCCACTCTGCACTCAGCTGCGCAGAGGTGGCACTCCTCCCACTCCCGCATGGTGCCATAGCGACTGAGGCAGAGCCCTCTTGGACACTCCAGCCACGCAATACAGTAAAGCAGTGGCCTCCCCAACGAACACTGCGAAGACTGCCAAGTGGGGCCCTGCCTACCATCCCTGGATCTGCACTAATGACAGCAAAGAGGCAGCACCCAACTCCCTCTCAAGAAGAGTTGAGGTAGGACTGTGGAGAGGAGGGAACTGGAGAAAGGTATTCTTTAAGTCTATGTATGAAGTCTTTGAAACACCATCAAGCAGCCCATACACGCAAATGACTAGAATCAACACAGTAAAACCAAGACAGCGGAACTGCAGTGTGGAATACTACCTAGGTTTCAAGTTTGCCTCTGGGCTGAAAACAAGCAGGGCAGACCAGAATCCTGCTGCAACGACTTTGAAAATGCAATTGATATTTGAACCACAGTCCACAAAAGTTAGTCAGGGCGTGAGTTCTGAACCAATACAGGTAATTGCCTGCTTAAATAGAAGATGTCATAGGAACCAGAGTTTCATATCAGCTTAGTGAGGGTCTTCAAAAAAGAATTCAATTTTATGATGAAAGTTAACGGGAATATTAGATTTATTGTATAACAACTGAGCTGAAGTAACGTACCTATACAAAAATGTAAAATTTCTACTTTTTCAAATATTCCTGCCATCAGTCTAGTTACATATTTGCATAGTAAGAATGCATTCAAACCAAAACCTAATCTATTATTAACAGCATTCAAGCATTTGAGCTTTTTTTCCCCCACTAGAAATATTTCTTGAAAAACATTAAAAGAAAATGTTTGCAGGGGCCAGCCCTGTTACTGAGTGGTTAAGTTCATGCACTCCACTTTGGCAGCACGTGGTTTCACCAGTTGAGATCCTGGGCACGGACATGGCATGGCTCATCAGGCCATGCTGAGGTGGTGTCCCACACAGCACAACTAGAACTCACAACTGAAAAAAAAAATATGCTACTGTGTACTGGGGTGATTTGGGGAGAAAAAGCAGGAAAAAAAAAAAAGATTGGCAACAGTTGTTAGCTCAGGTGCCAATCTCCAAAAAAAAGAAAAAGTTTAAAAATCACATTTTTCTCAGCTTAATATTTCACAGATAACCTGAAAGTTTACACCAATATTATTCTTTAAAGCTAATATTATAAAAATTACTATCCAATTTCTGTCAAGGAAGCCTAGATAAGAATTTTAAATAAAATGTTGATTAGGAAACATTGCACTCAACTAAAAATTTGTGAAGAGCTCTCAAAATAGACATCTGATAAATTTGTAGCAAATGCTAGGATATAGATCCTTCTGAGGACCAGATTCTTATAATATCTAACGTAGAAATTCTTCCAAAAAGTCTGGCCCTGGATAAATGATTACTACCATTAATTATAAACTTTAAGTTAGATATGAGAGAAACAAAAAGAAACAAGGAGCTACACTGAAGAGTGACATTTCCATGCTGAAGAGAACATGTACTTCTTAAAAGAAGCCTTAGCAGGCTTTTTCAAGAGAAAAACAATTGTGTGAGAAAAGCATCCAGCACAGCTGACTTAAATTTTCCACTCTAAATTGAAACCACTTACTTGGTTAGTAAAAAAGGTGCAGAATTAAGCATTGCCCTTCTTACCTTCCATCACGTTAACCTGCCTTGAGCCTCCCAAAAGTTAGTGCTCATTACTGGGAGCTGCCTGTACCTCCTTGTAAAATTTATTACAAGCGTAATTAAATAACCGAGTGTGTAACTAATCATTTAATATCTGTCTTAGCAACAAGAAAGTAAACTCCACAAGGGCAATGTCTGCAGGGCATTTTTTTAAAAGATGTGCAGAAAGTACTTATACAAGTAATTTGTTTTTGACTCAAAATGCTTATAACATTTATATCTTACTGAATAGAATTATTCCCCAATAAAGATGTACATGTTCGATATCACCTTAAAAATAATTTTCCATGTTTTAACTTATATATAAATCTAAAAGAATTAAATAGCTTCAAAAAACAATATTTTAAAAAAAGGAAAGAAGGCTGAATTACATAATTAGAGAATCCAATGGATTCTGCAAGCAAAATAAAATTAAAGATTTGCAATATTGTGATTTATAAGAAATATATATTTGGTCATTCAGATGGCCAAAATATATTTTTCATATATATTTGGTCTTTGTCCACAGTTCTAGGCTCACAGCTCCTAAAACCCTTGGAGTTTCCTAAGCATTGAGAGTGATAAAAGTGTCCTTTGTTACGTGAATGAGGTGACTTTTGGAAAGCACCTGAGGATGGGGCTGGGTGCCAGTGGAGCCAACCTGTGGTTGGAGGGTTGAACTTTCAGCCCCGCCCCCTGATTTCCAGGACGGGGATGGGCGCTTGAGGTTGAATCACTTGCCAACGGTGAGCGATTGAATCAATCATGACTACGTAATGAAGCCTCCATAAAAACCCAAGAGGGCAGCCTGTCAGCCTTTTTCGGAGAGCTTTGACACTGGGGAGTCAGAACACTTCCACGTGCCACCATTCCCCAAGCTCCATGACGACAGAAGCTCCTTTGTTTGGGATCTTGCCCTATGTATCTCTTCATCTGGATATTGATTTGTATCCTTTAATATCCTTTGTAGTAAACCAGTAATCTAGTGAGTAAAGGGGTTTTCTTGAGTTCTGTGAGCCATTCTAGAAAATTAATTGACCGTGAGGAGTCAGTCATGGGAACCTCTGATTTGACAGCCAGTGGGTCAGCAGTACAGCTAACAACCTAGACTCGCGACTGGCATCCTGAGTTGGAGGGGTCAGTGAACCTCCAGTTTGTAGCTAGTCGGTCAGATGCATAGGTAACAACCTGCACTTGCAACTTGTGTCTAAAGTGGAGGGCAGTCTTGTTCGGCTGAGCCCTTTACCTGTAGCATCTGATTCTATCTCCAGGTAGACAGGGTCAGAAGTGAGCTGAATTATAGGACATCCTGCTAGCATCCAAGAACTGCGTGTTGGTGTGGGGAAGGCTACACACACACACACACACACACACACACACACACACACACAGGAATTGGGTCCAGGAGCCCGGGGAAGGCTACACACACACACACACACACACACACAGGAATTGGGTCCAGGAGCCCGGGGAAGGCTACACACACACACACACACACACACACACACACACAGGAATTGGGTCCAGGAGCCCGGGGAAGGCTACACACACACACACACACACACACACACACACAGGAATTGGGTCCAGGAGCCCGGGGAAGGCTACACCACACACACACACACACACACACACACAGAAATTGGGTCCAGGAGCCCGGGGAAGGCTACACACACACACACACACACACAGGAATTGGGTCCAGGAGCCCGGGGAAGGCTACACACACACACACACACACACACACAGGAATTGGGTCCAGGAGCCCGGGGAAGGCTACACACACACACACACACACACACACACACACAGGAATTGGGTCCAGGAGCCCGGGGAAGGCTACACACACACACACACACACACACACACACAGGAATTGGGTCCAGGAGCCCGGGGAAGGCTACACACACACACACACACACACACACACACACACACAGGAATTGGGTCCAGGAGCCCGGGGAAGGCTACACACACACACACACACACACACACACACAGGAATTGGGTCCAGGAGCCCGGGGAAGGCTACACCACACACACACACACACACACACACACAGAAATTGGGTCCAGGAGCCCGGGGAAGGCTACACACACACACACACACACACACGCAGGAATTGGGTCCAGGAGCCCGGGGAAGGCTACACACACACACACACACACACACAGGAATTGGGTCCAGGAGCCCGGGGAAGGCTACACACACACACACACACACACACACACACAGGAATTGGGTCCAGGAGCCCGGGGAAGGCTACACACACACACACACACACACACACACACACACACACAGAAATTGGGTCCAGGAGCCCTTTGTAAGAATAAATCTAGTTTTTTCTCTTCAAAAATTATACAAAGCATGTTCTTTGATTTGAAAATTTTAGAAAATGTAGCTATGCAAAAAAGAAAAAAAAATCACCTAACACTTCAAACCCCAGAGACAACCATTGTTAAAATGTGTTATATTGTCAGACTATTTTTCCATTCATATATATAGACACACACATTTTTATACAAATAGGACCATCCTATGCATAAAATTTGTAAATATTTTTTTCTTCTGACTACATATCTTAAAAATCTTTTTATGGCATTATGAAAGTAGATTATCATTTTTAATCACTACATGATAATTCATTATAAGAGTCATATTCCCTAATTAAGTTAAATAATGTCCTGTTATTGGAGATTTAGATTGCTTTTCATTTGTTAAATTATAAATAACACTTCACTGAGAATTCTTTTTCCTATTATTTCTGTAGGATAAATTCCTAGAACTGGAATTGCTGGGTGAAGCTATATGTAAATTTATTTCTTGGGTTTTTGATACATAATGTCAAATTATCCTCCAGAAAGGTTTGAACAAATCTCTCTCTACATATATATATATATATCTAGGAATAAAAAGAACCTAGTGGATTCAAATAACTCACAAAATCTAAATGATAATCACATAAAGGGAAATATGATACAGTTAATAAAAATCATGCAAAAAGAAACAATCAGATGAAAGAGTTTCTGATTTTTTCTGTGAAAATATACAAGGCAGAAATGAAACAAAAAAATCGATTGATAATTCAATGACTGTAAATACTCCAATAGTATTTATAACTAGTTATTCTGAAACAATCAATTTAGGAAATTAAGAGACAATATCATCGCACACATTATTCAGATACTATAAACATTCTTCCTGTAGCAAAACGATAGGACATAGATCATTCCTGAGGACTAGATTCTTATAACAATACTGAAATTCTGCCACAAAATATGGCCCTGGATAAATGATTACTACTATTAATTATACAACTTTTAGTTACAGATTATGAGAGACAAAAAGAATTATATCCTCAAAATATTTTTTTTAATTTTTTTTAAAGATTGGCACCTGAGCTAACTGTTGCCAATCTTTTTTTTTTTCCTCCTTTTCTGCCCAACTCCCCCCAGTACATAGTTGTATATTTCAGTTGGGGGTCCTTCTAGTTGTGGCATGTGGGATGCCACCTCACCGTGGCCTGACGAGTGGTGCCATGTCCGCACCCAGGATCCGAACCAGGGAAACCCTGGGCTGCTGATGCAGAGCACGTGAACTTAACCACTCAGCCACAGGGCCGGTCCCTATATCCTCGAAATAATTTTAAATGAAGTAGATGCTAAGAAAGAATCAGAAGAATAAATTACATGAGATTTTTTTAAAAACTTAATATTTTCAATTAGACTACCCTTTTGGAACCACTTTCATTATCATTTACTATTTCATTTCTAAAATTAAAGTATTTTTTCTACAGTAGGGCAAGCATTACCACTTTCAGAGTTCAGCAGGAATAGCAAACACCTCACACGTTTTATTTAAGTGTCCTTCAAGCGTGGCATGACAAACCACCTCATAAAGATAACAGGGAACTTAAAAATACAACTCCCCATGCGCCATTCTCCTGAGATTTTAATTCATCACATTGCAAATGCAGGCCAAGAAATGCATTTAGCAAGACCCAGGGACACCTACGAATGCTAAAACGTAGGTAACTTGATTTATTTTTGTCATGATTGCACAAGGATCTAATAAATTATATCACACAAAACCAGTGCAAATTACACCACATTATAAGAGGATGTTATCCTCAGGCTGGCACCCAGATAGTAAGGTACTAAATTGAAATCCAGGTAATTATTCTTGACTCTTCCCACTTTTTAGTGCAAGAATTTATCTCCTGAACCTGTCCACTTCTTTCCATTCCCACTGCTATTCCCTATTATTCAGGCCAATATCATTTTCTTGTCCTACTGCAACAGCCTCTCATTAGCCAGCCTGCCTCCAGTCTAGCCCTCTCTCATCCATCCTCCCTGCTGAGTTCAGGGTCACTCCCCTAAAAATGTCAGATCCAATAAGGTCACTACTGAAAACGGATCAGTGGCTCACCACTATCCTAAGAATAAAATCCAAACTACTACAGCCATACTGAACTTTTAATTTTCCTAACAGACTTTAATTCCTTGCCTTTGCATGTTCTGTTCCCTCTCCTGCATCACTGTTCCTTTAATATCAAAGCAATATTTCCAATATTTGAATATTACCATGTTACTACCCACCACCCATGGCTCTCTGCTGACTAACATACTGGTTTTCCATCTTCATTGTTTTAGCTGTTAAAAAGAAATCTTGAGGCCCACCCAGTGGCATAGTGGTTAAGTTTGCACGCTCCACTTCAGCAGCTCAAGGTTCACAGGTTCAGATCCTGGCTACAGACCTACACACTGCTCATCAGGCCATGCTGTGACAGCATCCCACATAAAAAATAGTGTAGGATTGACACGGATGTTAGCTCAGCAACTGTTTTCCTCAAGCAAAAAGAGGAAGATGGGCAACAGACATTAGCTCAGGGCCAATCTTCCTCACCAGAAAAAGAAAAGAAAAGAAAAGAAAAGACATCTTACATTGGAAGCTCAAATAGTAAACCTGATTAATGTAGAGCTTTTCTGGTTGCTGGTGGAGAGGGGGACCAAGAGCTCAACCCCCCTCACCTCAACCCCCTTATTTAATATTCTTAAAATATTAAAACCTGGGGCCGGCCCAGTGACGCAGCAGTTAAGTTTGCATGTTCCTCTTTAGCAGCCCAGGGTTTGCTGGTTCAGATCCTGGGTGCAGACATGGCACCCACTTGTCAAGCCATGCTGTGGCAGGCATCCCACACATAAAGTAGAGGAAGATGGGCACGGATGTTATCTCAGGGCCAGTCTTCCTCAGCAAAAGGAGGAGGATTGACAACAAATGTTAGCTCAGGGCTAATCTTCCTCAAAAAAAAAAGAAAAATTAAAACCTACACTCTCATACAGGGCAAACACAGATCTTGTCTGAGAATATCTTTTCTGTATTATCTCTTGGTATTATCTCATGCAAAATCTTATTAACACTGCACAAAAAGCACCATACTTTGATGCACAGGAGGTTCCTTTTGCCTACAACTCTCTTCCCCCAACTTGTCTCCTTGGAGAACTACTAATTCTACAGCCTCAGCTCTCCAATCAGTGTCCCACAGGCAGAGTGCAGCGTTGCCACACCTTCACAGTGCTCGCACAAAACACTTCCTGTACAGCACTTGTCACACTGTGCTCTAAGGCTCAGAGTCTGATTCTCCACTAGACTGTCAACAACTTGGGTGAAAATCTGTCCATCTACCGTTTCTAAAATATCCTCTGATGAGTAGTATATACTTAATGACTATTGAATAAAAGAAAATATATTTAAAATTTTAATCTCAAGTCCTTAAAAAATTATTATAATATATTCAGTTGAAGGTAAAAGCAAAATCCTTTTAGAAAGTTTACTTTCCAGAATAGTTAACATTCTAAAAATAGGTTTGGTGTTTAAATCTTTAATTCAGTAACTTTTTAATTCAGTTATTCAGATCAATTCAATTCCCCAAGTTTTTCAAATTTTGAAATATTTTCATCAAAATGGAAAATTAAAATTATTATGCTTAAATTGACTTAGCGAATTATTCAGTATCTACTGTGTTGTATAGATAATAGAGAATCATTAAGCTACGGGATCTTATAAACTATCTAGAGAGTCAAAAATAATATATATAAAACTAAAATGGACAATGTCAGAGCAGAATACATTGTGAAAATGAGAGTACAGATTCTATAGAGTTAGAATCACTGATAGAAAACTAAATGAAAATAGGATGATCTGATCTAACATCCTGACACTATAACTAAAAAAAGAGACCTAGATGAGAGGAAATTGGAACAATAGGTAAAGAAATTTTAGATTGTCTATGGAGGGTATCATGCAAGGAAGTCAAACACTGGATGGCCTTAAAGAATAAGCAGAACTCAGTGAGTTTAAGACAGAGGTGAGAGCATTCCATAGAAGGAGAAGATGAGCGAGGACGTTGGTGAAGGGCAGAGATGACTCATGAGCCTCACCGAGCACAGGTACAAACCAGGGAGCTGGGGAGGGGACTGAATGGATTTTATGGCACCAGGTTTCAGAGAGCTTCTAAGTCAAGCAGAGGACTTTATATTTTATGTGACAGAAAACAACTAACCAGAACACTTAACAGATCACTTATAAAGCTCTAAAAATGCTAAGTTAACTGCCTTATTTTTTGAGGAATACAAGTCACAGAACAATGATGTGATTTCCTCCCAGCTGGGAATGGTATGGAACAGCCCACTCATATAACGCTGCTGCTTCTGAAGCACTTCGAGGAAGGCACTCGTTCTTCAAGCACAGGGCGTAAATGCACTGAGCTGGGCTGTCTGCAGAAGGTGTAAACAGAATCTGTATGAAGGAGCGCTTATTCTCTTGGGAGGAAAAAGTCTCACACATATTCAAACATGAATTCTTGACAAAAACCAAAGGACTCTGGTTTTTAAATGACTATTTTTAAAATTTACTACCAATTCCTTACCAAAAATATGCAACCAAAATTTTTGTATGAAACATATTGACAATTTAAAAAAGTTTAAAACTGAACTCTCCATATTGATTGGGCATAAATTTTAATACTTTAACTACTTCACCATCTTTCACAATCATGCTTAAAATAAGTATTTCCAGGAAGACAAATAGTAGAGAACAAACCTCTTCTTCAAATTGAACTTAAAGAGTTTGTATGGCCCCATAAATCTGGAATTGACTGAACCAGTATACCAGTACACCAGAAGACAAATCAGAAAGACGCAATCAAGTGTATTCACTGAAAATGCTTTTAAAGATTGAGATACAGGTGTGTTGTGCATGCCCCCATTTAGGACAGCACATCTGTGACTGCTCACCAGTGTAACTTACCCCAGTTTTATCACACAAGCGTAAAGTATGAAATGATCCAACAGCAAATAATTCTCCATCTGGGGCCCAGGCAACTGAGGTAATGGGGTGCTCATGAGGCTGTGAGATGTACAGAGGGCGACCGTCACTGTCCCACACCTGCAAAAACAGATTTTAAAACACCTTTATAACAGTCACCACATTATTACAAACAAGCCTGTCTTCTAATAAGTTATCAAGTAAAGGTCTGGAAATCATCACTTTATAACATTAGCAATTAAATGTCTTTATTATCACACAAGCAGGAAAAAAGCTATATTGCTTGAAATCTAAATATCTCAAAAAATATTTTATAACATTGTGATAATTTCCAGATTTTACTAAATCTTTGACTAATCATAAAACCTACCCATTTTAAGCCCTTTTAAATTTAATAATAAAGTTTTGAGATGTCTAGCTTTTTGCCTAAATTCTTTTGCCCAATAAGTGCTCTATCAACTTTCCCTAAAAGTATTTATTTCAATTAAATTTCCTCCAACTATAGTTACATTAAATCTTCTTCTTCCTCACAAATTATTTTAGTCTGAAGCTGATCAACGTTTAATAAACCAGTAAGGTTGATTTTTAAAAATTTAAATTGAGTTGATTTAAATAGTCACTAAAACTAGGAGTTGTATTTATGTTGCTACTCACTAAATCAAGTTCTATAGGTCTACAAGATAGGCCAATGAGAACATCAACACTTTAAAATACCACTTAAAATTATCAAATAACAATTTGCTAAATTATTAGAGTTAAAAGTCATGGCTAAAGTGAAGGAGTAAAAGAATATTCTTACATGCTAGTACTTTACACCTAAATTTGATTCTTTCAACCAAGTGACAAATTCAAACATTACATACCTTATATTTACAGTCTTCACCAGCAGATAAAATTAGATCATTAACTGAGTTCCAATCTACTTTTAAAATAATGCCATCATGAGCTTTCCACTATGAGAAAAAAATAAGACATTAATTATAACATAAAGAGCACTGAAAAACATTTTTTATAAGAGCAGACATTTTGCCTCTTTCTAATGATTCTCTTGTCCCCTCCTTGGAGATTCCTATCCTCTCACAGCCATTATGCATAACTTCATTTGCTTGTTTCATTTCTACTTTAAACTAATGAAAGCACTAAATACTATGACATCGACTACATAGCTTACATCCTTATAAATTTCCTTGGTCGCCTGGACTCCAGATGGAAACTGACTTGCTGTTGGACTATGTCAAGCCTGACATTTGTGGGATAACACTGGAATGAATGTGTTACGTATTCCAAAACTTAGTTGAATCCCAATCTTGCTCTCCTTTGTACACCCGTGGTCCCATTACTGATACTGCGTTCATTCTTGTTTCCTAATTCTTTTCTTTTTTTAAAACTTCTACTAAACGAACATCTTCTTTAGTACTCCATTCTCTTTACCTTCATGTCTCTGGAGTAGTCACCGAACTACTCTGAAAACCTTCTGTTGCATTTACCATATAACAAAAGGATGTCTTCCACAGCTATGCATATATTCTACACATATATAGAATGCATACATATATGTGTACATATGAGTCACCCAGAAATTGGCAACCTAGAAAGTAAGCATGGATGTCTCCTTCCTCTTAAATATAATTCATGTGCCCATTTAACTATTACCACACATGTAATTAAAAGCTATCTTTCACCATGTTTAGGCAGAATAATATAAATGAAAAAGAATTAATTTTTCTTGAAGACTATAAAATACACTTTAATGTCTGGGCCAATTAACTTCATATCAAAGACTGACAGATTTTAAGGGCTCTCTCTATAGACCCTTCCCAACCTACTGTTCTAAATGTATGTAGAATAAAATAGTAAATTAGAGTCAAATAAGCTCTAAGAATAAGCAATAATTCATAGCTTGCTTTATTCAAGTTATATAAAAATATACACTCTCAAAAACAAATGTTTTGATAATATACGTAAAAAGCAATAATTCTCACGGTTTAACGTCAAATTAATCCAATGTCCTGAAATAAACTGCAAGGACAAACATAACAATATATAGATATAAATACAGATATATATGGATACATGTACACAGAGATTCTCAAGACTTTCATTTTAAAGCTACAAAAATAGATTTTTAGATATTCAAAAGTTAGGAACAAAACATGATTTAAATTTTCCTTACAGTATAATTTAGGATATCAATTTATATATTACACATATTTACATATTACATATAATGCGTAGACAGTTTTCAGTTATTTCCCAATGTATCAAGCATTTTGTGAAATCCTTTGAACAAGCAACTCCTTGAAGGCAGGAACTATGTTCTGCCTTCATGTTCACTTTGAACATCTCACACCTAGCACAGAGCCTGGGCTATAGTAAGTATGCACTCCATCCTCACTGAATGGATAAACAAACACAGGCCCCCTCGCTATAAAGCCAAGTTCTGGATCCCTGGAAGAGCCCCTAGAGCTCTAAGGGAAATGAAGTGCACACTTCCGGACTGTATTCTACAAGCAGGAATTAATTAAGCCTTCCTTTTTGTACGTGTTTATACCCAAGGAGAATTGCTGCAGCTTTAGTTTTCCAAAAGGAATAGAAAATTTGTACTAAGTTACCAATTATAAACTCCTCCTCACTCTTGCTGAATTTTGGCAATGGATATTTTTCCTTCCCTCCACTACCTCCTGGCCCAAGGGTTCTACTGAACCACTAAACTATAATTTAATTTCTCAGTGGGGGTATAAGCATCTCCCTGAGTTTCATTTATGTAAGCCTAATTACAGGTATCTAAACAAATCACATAACTATAAACTAAAAGATTCACCTTGCCTGTTTTTGCTGTATAATTTCAAAGCAGATTTTCAGAGTATAAGTGGGATGGAAGGACCTGACTAAAGGCAGTCAGAACTAGTCCTCTTTCCCAGCTTCTTCCCTTTGTCCTAATTCTTTACCTTAGCTGCCTAAGAGCAAGGACTCGTATCTTCCATTTCTTGTTTGTCCCACAGATCTTAGCAGAGTGTTCTGCACGCAGTAAAAATGTAAATTCCTATTGACTATATGAAATATATATAGCATAATCTACATAAAAGTTATTAATATGGAACCTGAAAGTCATTTTTATCTCTTTATTCCTCCAAACCTCTATCTACTCAACTGTTAAACCTGATGCTTCTTCTTAAAACACTTTTATAACTGCTGTAGCTGGTCAATCTCCAGCCCAAATCCTTTACGCAGAACCTAGTCACTCTGTATCACTTTTCTGGCCTCGTTGGCTCTTATTAGGGGCTAAGTAAAGGTACAGATGACATAATAACATCATAACAACAACTACTCTATATTGAGTGCTTATTGTATGCACTGTCCTATGCACTTTGCAATTTAGGGCGTTTTATAACTGGCCTAACGTCGCACATGGGTAAATAAGTGAACACTCGAACCACGCCCGGTGCCTAACTCCAAAGCCTGTGTTCCTATTGCCCACACTATACGTGTCATTACCAAAACGTGAGGAAAGTGGCTCTGCCTTTTAACACTGGAATCAAACACCAAAATCCTGGACATAGGCTTAAAGGTTTTCCATTAATTTACCCTACCCTGACTTGTCTTAACTGCCACCATTGTTCTGCTTCTATACAAATTGGTAAAATTATATACACCTAATTTGTTCAAAACATTACATTGACTCTCCCTCCATTTTCAAAATATTAAAAAAATGCTGGGGTCTTACAGAAAGCTCAAGTGTATTTAACAGATGAGGAGGAGCAGGGAGAGAAAGAGGCTAGCAATGATGTAAACACAGTCTAAACAAGCTCTTAGTTTTATGATTTAGTCCTCTGTCTCAAATCTATACATGCGAGGCTGACTCTGCTAAATGTAAAGATGCCTATCGTGCAAAACCATGTGACAGTTTAGTTACTCCAAACACATTCATGATATACTGGCGTATATAGCGCACTAGTGGAACAGGAGTTGGAATGAGGAGGAAGTGAACCTGGTTGGAAACAACCAAATATTCCCTCTTCTAATAAAAAAGGCTAATAAAACCATACACGTAAAAGCCTCAGATTGTAAAAAGACCACCCAGAAGAAAGGGACTCCTAAGAAAGTGACCTCTCACTTAGCAGTCCCACAGAGCCCAATAACAATTTACAAATGACTGAGAAGTACCTGTAAAACTTTAGCATTTGGTTGAAGAGGTTTAATGATCAGCTGCTTGCCTGCTGTGTAAAGAACCTTTTCCGAATCAGGGCCCCATGCTACTGAATACACTGGTGTTCCTGTAAAAAAGAAAGGAAAAAAAGACTGATAAGCTTTAATTATTATGCCTTATAGAAAGAGAGATTGTTAGGATCAAAAAATCAATTTGGGGTGTCATTTTGTTTTCTCCTTATTCAATGGCCCTTTGAAACAAGTGCAGCCTGATATTGAAACACAAACTAGGTTAATATTGACCATTGAAGATCCACCGAGAACAAGTGACAAACAATAACTTTTTTTTTTGAGGAAGATTAGCCCTGAGCTAACATCTGCTGCCAATCCTCCTGTTTTTGCTGAGGAAGACTGGCCCTGAGCTAACATCCATGCCCATCTTCCTCTACTTTATACGTGGGACGCCTACCACAGTATGGCTTGCCAAGCAGTGCCATGTCTGTACCCGGGATCTGAACCGGCGAATCCCGGGCTGCCGAAGCGGGATGTGCGAACTCAACTGCTGCGCCACCGGGCTGGTCCCTACAAACTATATTTTAAAGCATCTTGATCTTGCTGAGAAAATATGGAGTGTTTAGGAATTCAAGATAGTGTGCTATGGAAATACATAAAATAAATGTACGTCATCATTTTAAGATAAAGAGGTATGAGAAAAGTCACGATATATCGTTTCCCAGCAACATGCAGCAGTGTTTAAAGTGACTCAATGCATAAACTGACTTACATTTTCCATACAAAAAGACACAAGGTATACTCACCTTACAGATTAATTCCCATTCCTGACGCTGCTGAAGGCAACAGAACCTCCCCTTATCTGCTGCTTAAGCACTAGTCTAACGGACAGAAATCACCCTACCCCAAAACGACTTATCCTTCCCCATCTATGAATTCATAAACGGCAAATTAAATATCAGATTAGGGAAAGTTTTGCTAACTATCAAGTGTGGCTTTGGCTTGAAAGCTAGGCTAGGAAGGGTTCAAATACCCCCAAACCAGGTTGCCTCCACTTCCAGGGGAAAGGTGCAAGTTTGATTTACCTACCATACTATAAACTACATTACATTTCCTACTGTTTTCAATTTCCTGGAATAGGAAATTAGGGACAGTATTTTTAAACTAAATTACTTTCTAGATTACTTAATATCTTGTGGAAGGCTACACTTTATTTGAGCCTACTTATATCATATCTATTGAAAGCATTAAATTATCTGTACTCCACTGTCTGACCCAGTTACCTATTCATTAGGAAAGGGAGTCAAGGTTATATAATTAACCTATGAAATACTAACCCACTCACATTATAAAACCAAGCTTTTAAAAATTGTCCAGGACTCCTAAGTCAGACTATTGTAGCAGTGGACTTTCTGCGAATAAATGAGTGACTCTTTCAGGAATCTACCTTCTCAGTAAAATGAAGTCTGCATCTAAAGCTTTATAGGCAATCAACAAGATTCAATTGTTTATTTAAATAGAAAACACACCTGATACTAATCAACAAGGAATAATCAGTAACCAACAGGGAGTAAATTTCAGTAAGATAAATGCTTGTGTTCAAGTGGCACTCTACTCCTTTCGTGCCATTTTCTTCCTAACTAGAACATAATTTAATTGTGAACAAGTCTAGTTTAGACCTAGTCCAAAAATTCCTGAAGCATACCTCCCACAGTTTAGGTTCGACATTATATTGGGTCTAAATATCCTGTTTAAATATCAATGACATCTAGGATTGTTGTGTATCAGAGGAACCTTCAAATGGCCAATGAGATGGCCAACCTCACATGGCACTTCTTCTGTACTTGGTAAATACATTCTCTTGGAATATTCTCTGGGAGTAGCCAGGAGCTGACCTGGGCTTCAAAAGTAAATCTCCAAATGAACAGAGCCCAACTCTAATAAACTCCCCAGAAAATGTAAACCAAAATTTCAGATATTTCAAATGTGGTTCTTGGTGAGGACTAGAAGGAATTAGCAGAGGAAAGGTTATTTGATAGGATGGTACAATTATAGGTACCTTCTTTATTTCCATTATTATAGTTCTAATTATTGTGCAAAAAAGTAAATTATATATTTTAATTATAGACTATCAAATCTTCATGAGCACATTCAGTATAATTACACTTTCCTGGAGGGTATACTAAACTATACAAACATCTACCCGCAAGGAAATAATTCAATAAATCCAACTCCCATTGGGTTGCACAGGATGTGGCTCCAGCCCTTTAGTTGTGGTAAAAGACACAGCCGGGGTATAGGATGAGGAGCGGGGACGTTTTTGTCTTTTGTCCTCTTAACATTGAATTTGTGGCCCCATTAAGTCAGCTGTGTCACCATTTCCTTGTTTATAAAACTTATAAATCTTCAGAATACTTATCTTCTCTGTTGGGACATGGAGGTTATTCATTTCCTGTTTATAAAACAATTTTTTAAACAGTAATAATGTTAAAGAACAGATATAATAACTTATAGTATGAAACAACATAAGCTTATAGAGGAAAAATTAAGTAATTCCTTTGTCATAATATGGTTTTTAACTACATTCCTTCAATCAAAAAACAAATGTGGTTATTTATGATAAATAAGCAACACTAAGTAAAAAAGATCAATAGCTAAGTCTGATTAGTTTAATCTTCCTAACCACCAATATTCAAAATGAGTATAACCTCAAGAACTAAGAAAAGTCTTCATGATATTCATCCCTTACATTAATGATGAAATGTTAAGCGTGAAACTACTCTATATATGAATGCTTTCTTTTCCAAAAGGAGACATACTACATCAATGTACAACTTCCAGTTTGGGTGGTTCTGATGAAGGCAATTATTGAAAGTGGACGAATTAGCTTCATAAGAAAATAATGATTTCTATTATGATGAAATCCATCCCAATGGTATTCAAAATAAATCCAGAATATTTGAAATGTTTTTAAAAACATAGTTATTAAAGTTCTGAATTATTCCCAGTGCTCCGCCTCACTTTGCAAAGTCAGCATGGCAGTAATAAATATAGCCTTCAGGTTGGATAACTTTACAACAAAAAGTTTAGCAAATTATGTAATAAGGTGATATTAATTTCATCATTAAAAAGTGGACAAGAAACGAGGTTTTATTTTAATGAAATAATTTCTTGCCTTTTATATTGGGAATTTTTATTTATGCTCCATTTCAGTTAAGACACTCAAAAAGACCTTGTTTTTCTGACTTTGTACACTACGATCATGTGACCTTTTTGACATTTTTTAAGAAACCACATGCACCTGGGGTTGTGTTAAATGTCAGACCCTTATCTCTGTGTAAAACAAATTATCTAAATTCTTTCAACCTGTTGAAGGCATTTTAAACCACAGAAGAGGAGACAAAAATGTATTTCGATTGTTTTAAGGAAGTACATGGTCAAATATACCATGTTTTTCACATTCATACTAAAAAGTATCCCCTAAAAATGTTGTTTTTGCATGTTTTTAAGAATGCTTTTGAAATAAACTCTTCACTATTATGATGAAGCACTGGCTGTCTTTGCCGTGAACACAATATAGGTGAGTGAATATATGTGAACGTAAGTACTCAGAACAGAGTCTGACACTATACAAGCACTGCTAGCTACTACCACTAGGAATTACTTTGTAATGCAATAAGCAGCCATTTGTTCACTGTGTTGTTCATCATAGTAGGTGCTCAATTTTTTGGTTGCCAAATCATTAAGAATTCAAAAACCAAGAATTATTTCCCTTTCACTCTATTTGTAGGGACATGTAATAACAATAAGTAATCAAATGGGATTTATTCCACAAAAAAGCAACTTTTTGGTTAGTATGTCACTGGGTCAGCACAGAGAAAAAGTTTAAATGAACGCATTTGTTTCTTTAGTTTCTATCTTCAGCCACCTCTCCCTTGGGGATCTCAACCGCCCCCACGGCTTCACTTTTCACATTTCAACTTTCTGTAACTGACTCTCACATGAATATTTCAGCCTTCACTTCTGAGCTCTAACAAAACATTTCCACTTGTCCCAAAGACACGCCAGAACTTCAAACTCTATATAGTCAAAACTGTCACCCCTTTCCACATATCCCATCATTTACCCTTCCCTCTGAACTCTTTACCTCTTACAGGGTATTCACTCGTCTCAGTCACTGAGAACTCTTCACTTTTTTCAATTGCCATCATCACTGCCTCTGCTCAAGCCTCAGTCCATGCTGGCATAGAACATCTCAGTCACCTCCTGACTGGCCACTGCCATTTAGCTTCTATCTCCTCGAATTTATCCTACATATTACTGCTAAGGTAATCTTCCTAAAAGACAGCCCATATCTTTCACTATCCCCGCTCAATTTCTTAAAAGGTTTTGTATACTTATAGGATAAACCCCAAGCCTCTTCATTTAGCATCCAAGACGACCAGTATCTTGATCCCTCTGGCAGTACTATCCCTCACACAGCCCACATCCCGGCCCAAGGAGTCTGCTGCCACTTGCCTGACTTCCACGCCTTATGCTGTTCTGCCTCTATGCTTCTGATCATCTAACTTCCTCCATAGCTCCACTCCATTGCCAACAAGCCTATTTCCTTACCTAATTTCTTCATTTCTCAAAGCACAGTCAAAAGAAGTTGGAATATTTGCCGGGAAGCCTTTTTAACACTTCCTCTCCCCCAAAGCACTAATTTCTGCCTTCCTATCCTCCCATAGCACCTTATAGCAAACAGCACACTCTGCCTTCTATTTCCGGTTTACTTCCTTTACTAAATTCATTATAGACAGGTTCTATGTTTTGTCATTCCATTCTTCCATTTGAATACAGTGTGGACGAAATGTCCTTAACGTTTGCAGTGGGGCCGGCCTGGTGGCACAGCAGTTAAGTTCACACATTTCGCTTCAGCAGCCCGGGGTTCGCCAGTTTGGATCCCGGGTGTGGACATGGCACCACTCGGCACGCCCTCCTGTGGTAGGCATCCCACATATAACATAGAGGAAGACGGGCATGGATGTTAGCTCAGGGCCAGTCTTCCTCGGCAAAAAGAGGAGGATTGGCGGCAGATGTTAGCTCAGGGCTAATCTTCCTCAAAAGAAAAAGGTTTACAGTATACTCTACTCCAATTTTAACCTGTAATTAAAATATACAATGTAACACAAGATAAGGCTTAATTATAATAATTCCCAGCCTACATATTATTTTTCTTTAATAAGGAAAAATAACTTCTCATAGGCACCAGTAAAAGTCATTTTTAAACTAAGTCAAATTTTCCCCAAAAAACTTGGAATTAATGCTTCTTCTATTAGAGGAGAAGGTAATGACTGCAACTTTTTCTATCAGTATATTTAGTTCCAATCATCAAGAAATGAACTCAGGAATTAATTTTTACTCATCAAGGAATAAGTATAATTAACATATTCATGTCGTAAAAATCACAAGGATGCTTTCAGGACAGGTTACTGAATTCCAGGTTTTACAATAATTCAGGCTTATGTTATTTCATTTTTGTTCCAAAATTTAGTTTTTCTCCTCAAAAGAGGCAGTAGTCTCCCACCCTCACCTATCTTAGCCTTCTTACTTGATCCTTGAGCATGCAGCTCTCAATAATTCAGGTTTATAATCACCCTCAAAACTTGTAGTCTCTAACAAATAACTCATAAATAACCAGGGGTTTTTCCTTCAGCGTTAATGTCATTATAACTCAACTTCTTTAATGATTTTTCCCAAAGATAAAACAGGAAAAATCTAGGCCTTACAGCAAAGTGCAAGTGGCACCAATGATCAAAAATTCAAACATTAGATGCATAGTTCCACAGTAAATCAGATTACTCAGTTGAAATACCAATAAGTAAAATAAGAAAATATATCTAATTTAATCTTGTTCATTAATCTCATAATTAACATAAACCTTGAGTGAGAAGAATAAATAAGCTTCAAAGAGGAGAAAGATGATCAGCCCTTTCATAGCCATTTTGATAAGGAAATTTGGAATGTTGATAGAAAATATCATTACGTGATATAATGAATGTATAATAAAATTACCTATATTATATGATATAATCTGTATTTTTAGCTTTCAAGAGAATCCTATTCCCACCTACTTGGGAGGAAGGGAAAAAAAGGAGCACCACACATCCCTCTCCAAAAAAAACACCATACACAAAAACTAACTCAAAATGGGTCATAGGTTTAAATGTAAGCACTAAAACCATAAAACTCTTAGAAGAAAATATAGGTGTAAATATTCATGACTTTGGATTAGGCCATGGTTTCTTAGATTTGACACCAAAAGCAGAAGCAATCAAAGAAAAAAAACAGGTAAATTGAACTTCATCAAAATTTTTGTTTCAAAAGATACCATCAAGAAAGTGAAAATGAAACTCACTAAATGGGAAAAAAAAGTAAGTGCAAATCACATATCTAATAGGAGTGTATTAATGAGAATATATAAAGAACTTACAACTCAACAATAAAGAGACAACCCAATTAAAAAATGTGTAAAGGATTTGAAAAGACACTTCTCCAAAGAAGATATACAAATGGCCAATAAGCATATAAAAAGATGCACAACATATTAGCCACCAAGGAAATACAAATCAAAACTACAATGAGATACCACTTTACACTCACGAGGATGACAATAACAGGTGTTGAGGATGTGGAGAAATTGGAAGCTTTATATATTTCTAGTGGGAATATGAAATCATACATTCATTTGGAAAACAATTTACGTAAGATTTTTAGTTACTGATATGGAACTATGTCCAAGATAGTTCATGATTCAATTGACAAAAAACAAGGAACACACTGTAGCAGATATAGTATGCAACCATTGTTTATAAAAGAAAAAAAAGAATATATAAAAACACTTGCTACACAAGAAAACGGTAACACCAGTTGCCTTTGGGAATGTTTGTTGGGTGGCTGGAAGACAGGGTAACATGAGAGACAGGAGTAGTATTTAAAAGGTAACTTTACACCCTTTTTTATGCTTTAAATTCTGAACCATGTGAATGTGTTATTAAAAATTGACACTTAAAAATAAAATAAGATTTAAGTGCTCCCTGCAAGATACATACGAACAATCACAATGTTATGACCCAATTATTGAAAGCAGGGGTTGCAAACTCAAATCCCTTCAGAGACCTATATTGTGTTCTACAATGTAACAAACGAATAAAGTAGGTAGAGTGTGAAAAGTAACAGCAGCTTAAAATCCAACTACAGCAGAGCAGTCACTACTGAACTCCACATGACTGTATTTATGCTGGAAAGCAAATCTAATGTTGCCACATCTTCTAAGTTTTCAAAAGACACCAGAAATCCAAATTTGTATGTGAAGTATTCTGATTTTTTTTTTTTAAAGTTGGGCCCGAGGTAACATCTGTTGCCAATCTTTTTTTTTCTTCTTCTTCTTCTTCTCCCCAAAGCCCCCCAGTACATAGTTGTATATTCTAGCTGTAGGTCCTTCTAGTTCTGCTATGTGGGACACCACTTCAGCACGGCCTGACAAACAGTGCCAGGTCAGTGCCCAGGATCTGAACTGGTGAACCCCTGGGCCACCAAAGCAGAGCGTACAACCAACCACTGGGCCATGGGGCCAGCCCAGGACTTACTTACCTTACAACTGGAAGTTTGCATCCTTTGACCGTCTTCACCCATTTTGCCCCTCACCCCCTCCACCTCTGGCAATCACCAATCTGCTCTCTGTATCTATGAGTTCGACCTTGTTAGATTCCACATATGAGTGAGATCATATGGTATTTGTCTTTCTCTGTCTGATTTATTTCACTTAGCATAATGCCCTCAAGGTCCACCCATGTTGTCACAAATGGCAGGATTTCTTTCTTTTTTTATGGCTGAATAGCATTCCCCTGTATATATACACCACATTTTCCTTATCCATTCATCCACTGATGAACACTTAGGTTGTTTCCATGTCTTGGCTGCTGTAAAGGCTGCTGCACTGAATACAGGGGTGCAGATAGTTTTTTGAGGTAGTGATTTCATTTCCTTTGGATAAACACTCAGAAGCGGAATTGCTGGCTCATATGGTATTTCTATTTTTAATTTTTTCAGGAACATACTGGTTTCCATAGTGGCTGCACCCGTTTACATTCTCACCAACAGTGTACAAGGGTTCCCTTTTCTCCACATCCTCTCCAACACTTGTTATCTCTTGTCTTTTTGAAGACAGCCATTCTGACAGGTGTGAGGTGATATCCTTGTGGTTTTGGTTTGGAGGGGGTAAACCTAACCACTTGGCCACGGGGCCAGCCCCTGGTCGTTTTAATGTTGGGCCTGTACCACACTGATGGGCCAGATTCAGCCCACAGGCCATCTATTTATAACCTCTGATTTATAAAAAGTCCTTAATTTATTAACACATTGTGCTTTCAAACTGCCTTTGCAAGTTTGGAAACAATGTATTTTCTCTAAAAGAGTAAAATAAGTAGTAATTTGGTTTCCAAACCCATTCTACAGGTAAACTACAGTAATGAATTCACAGCACTAGTCACCTACCCTCTATGATGAACAATGCTTATTTAAACGACTTATTCTAAGTTTCACCTGCAGATTGTGGAAAGCCCAAAATGCTGGATGCAAAGGTAGTAAAAGGGAAGGAGATGACTGGGAAGAACTTAAGGAAACAGAAGGAGCCTTAGGGGGGCATTGGTGAAGGATCTTAGGCAAGAATTCAGATTACTACAGTGAGTAGTGAGATAAACTTTCAGAATTTTTCTGAATATCTGTGTCTTCTGTAGACAACAAATTTAATAAAAGAGAAAAGAAAGGAAAAAGGAGTATCTCCACAGCAGCAACAGCTGAAAAGAACTGTAGCCACAGCTCCAAGGGGGTGGTGATCTCTTGAAGAATTCTGCCAGGTGTTCATAAGTCAGACATCCCAAAGTGAGAATGGCAAAGAATTAGCTCTAACAAAAATTATAAAGTAAAAAACAAATCCTTCTGCCCACCAGAAGAGTAAAAAAATAAAATTTATTTTCTAAAGGTACATTTTATTACTAAAGTAACAATATATTGACTTTTTTCTAACTGAAATTCACCCATGAATGCTTCTATGAACTCTAAATTTTCTACTCATGGATAAATATTCCACTTGGAGATTATCTGTAGCAAAGATTTAACCCCTACCTAGTACTTCTGGCTACCTTTGCTAATATTTGATTAATGTGTAGCTAGAAAGATTAGAACAATTTTAACACCATCGTAAGAGTAAACAATGATATTAAAAAGGAAATTTGGAGGGGCCGGCCACATGGCCGAGTGGTTAAGTTCTCGTGTGCTCTGCTTTGCAGACTGGCATTCACAGTTTGGATCCTGGGCACAGACCTAGCACCACTCATCAGGCCACGCTGTACCAGCATCCCACATGGCGGAATGACTTGCAACTAGGATGCACAACTATGTACTGGGGCATTGGGGAGAGAAAAAAAAGGAAAAAGGTAAGAATAGCAACAGATGTCAGCTCAGGGCCAACCTTC